>NC_137039.1:13337023-13584523 GCF_032717465.1 Coenobita brevimanus | reverse complement strand
AGATATATGCCCTTTATACCCAGCTGGCTAGGTGATAGGGAAAAGCATGGGTAAGAGAAAAAAAAATGATTGAAAATGAAAATATCCTTTCTTAGCACGGGTATAGGAAATGCGCTTGAGTGAAGGTGAAAGTAATCTCTCATGGCAAGTACTGTGTATTCTAATGTATAAGCCTTGGTATTCTCCTCTCCCACACACCAAATGGTACATGGTCACTCTGGAACAGGCAGAAAAATTGAGTAAATAAAATGAGTGAGCCACACATGCAGGGAGTGAGAGAATCATTCATGTGGTAGTGGCAGGAGTAGGTGAGGAGTGGAAAGGTCTAGTGGGACAAGAAGGAGTGTCAATGAGTGTGAGCAGGACAGCCCCATCTGGCCCAGGCTGGCATGAGGCCAGCTTGGCCTAGCCACCCACTTGTCAGCTAGCATGGATGCAGCTCACTGTCACTCCGAAAGTTTCCATCATTCATTCCTACTGCGACAATCCCTCCACCTGTAGACCTGTTGACACTTGCAATGAGTGATGAAGGATTGGTCAGTATTATGATCATTAACTGAAAGTTCCAGGTGCTGTAGTTACTGTGCTATGATGGGTCACAAATAGGGAATTTTTGGAAAAATGCTCGATTATGGGAAGGGTGTAGTGCACCAAATCCCTGAAAACTGGGGGTTTATACTTGTAAAAGGAAAGTCCTAAATATTGTGAGTAAGAGTGAAAATGTTAACATCACAAAGAATGGTATTCAGCTCGATAATGTACTCCTAGAAGAAGGAATTGGAAATAATCATAAGCTATTTAAACCCAAGTCTACAGTGTGCTGAGGCTAAAATGAACTAAGAATTTTGTAAGATTCATAAGTCAAGGATTCGAAATTAAACAAGAGAAAATAATCATCATTCTGGGCAATCCCTTAGTGTGTCCTCATTTGGAATATTGTGTACAATATTGGTCACATATTACAAGAAAAAAAAATGATATGGACAAAGTTCTGAAAGGGCAATGAAGGATAACAAAACTGATATCCAGTCCGAGGAACAAGCAAGATGGGAAACGTTTGGAAGAGTTAAATCGCCAACTTGTAAAGCAACAGGTCATGGGGGGAGCAGATTCAAGTATAGGAGGCTTTTAGAGGGCATGCTAATTTGACCAGTGAATAATATTTCACAATATACAAATAAAGAAAACTGTAGGAAGGGTTTTCAGTCAAATGAAGTTAAGCATTTCTTCTGTAAGAGAGTAGTCAACATGTGAAACATATTATCTAGGAATGTAGTAAAATGTGAAACAATAATAACGTTTACAGGTCGTTTGGAAGTATCTGGTTTCTAGCTTACCATGGTCATGGCTGTATAATTCAGAGAAATATGACTACATGCCGTTTACTTCTTTCTCTTGTCCACATCAAGATAAATATGGCAACATTGCCGCATCGCAAACGGTTGGTGCGTTTTGGCTACAAAAATGAAGTTTCCACGGCAGTTTTCTGCATCGAATGGCGGGTCTTCGATCTTTTTTATTTACTGTCAGCTTCGGCTGGAGGGTCTGAGGGTGTTTTGGTGCCAGACATCGTTTCCATGATGTGTTGGAGTCTCACACTAGTTTTACATATTACATACAGAAATGTTTATTCATAATTAAAGGGTGTGTAATATGGTGTGAAGATAATCAACCAAACACAACCTTAGCATAAGCGTGGCATGGGAATAGGATGGGCGCCCAGACCTGCAAAGCCAGCATATCTCTGACAAACAGAGAGGGTAAAGGAAGGCGATACAGAAGTATAAAATGTACATATGTTTAAGTCTTGAGGATACTTATATCTATACTAATGTATCTGATGTACTTAATACTGCCTCGTTGAGGTGTCTGATGTGTGTGGGAGAGTTGTAATTCACTTCTACTCATATACAAACCCCAGAGTGTCTAAGGGATATGGCATCTCTAAAAACGGATGACCTAATGCCACTCCCAGAGCAGACCAAGGCAGATGTAGCATATTACACTCAGCCTTCACGAGGGACGTACTACTCTGAAATACTCTCTTGTCGCAGTTGTATTTTTCTGTGGCGAATAAAGAGATAAAAACACATCTGCTCCAGTTTCTGTTCACCTACGCACTACCAGACTTCTGATTATTGGATCTACAGCAATATATTCCAGCCACCTGCTGTAGCAGAGGGACATTGCGGGAAGTACCAGCTGTGGAACTCAGTGGAGTCACGCCTAAACGGCTACACATAAAAGTTAGTGGTCAGCTGCGGGGTTCCATACTAGCCAGTACATATAAAATTGGGTGCAGCGGTGGGTTACAAAAAGGTGCCAAAGGGATTCTATTAGTGCAGTGAAACCCTTGAAAAACCGCTCATGATCCTACAAGTGAATAACAGAAACTCTTACTTTCACTTTTGCAACGGGACTAATTGCAGAGTGAGATAAAGTGGGAGCAGAAAAATATCAGAATAGTGAACTCGTTCTCGTTCTCTCAAGATTATATCTGCCATTAACCAAAACCGGTGAACTGTCTCGCTCTCGTGTGTGAGAGGCGAGATCTCGGCGAGATCTCGCCTCTCACACACTCAGTCGCCAAAATTTCCACCTGGGCCACCCAGTCGCGAAAGGAGGGTAACGGGTGCTGGCAACAATGTATGTTTGTTCGTGTGTACATGCTCGACGAAAGGCCAGATCGTCAACTGTCTTCATCCGTAGTGAACCTCAGTCAGAGTTCATCCCATAGATGGCAGGGTACGGAGTTTGTTGGGGATAAAAATGTTTCAGGAGTAAGGCAGCTCTCCCACCGTCTCATCCAGTTGCAGGAAACCAGTTGCAATGAAGTATTGTCTGCTTCAGGTCACGCTGACCAAGGCCAAAAAATTATGACTATGTTTATAATCAATCAATCAATCAATCATTTCCTGTGGCACCCTCGGGGATGCATAGGGCCTCGATGAACTCACACCACCACATCCTATCTTGTGCTAACTCCTCAAGATCTCCCCAACACTCATCTCCAGCTTCCCGTCTCATTGTCCTCACCCACGTCTCTTTTGGCCTTCCTCTACCTCTCCTACCAAGTGCCACCCACCCTGGTGTACCTCGTACTATTCCCTGTCTCCTATACACATGTCCTAGCCACTTCCATCGTGAGAATCTAACATATTCATCGATCGGCTGCACTCCCGTTATTTCTCTAATTCTACTATTTGGTATCCTTTCCCACCACTTAACTCCTAATATTCTTCTAAGTGCTTTATTTTCAAACACCAAGAATTTATTTTCCATAGTCACTGTGCTGTACCAAGACTCGTGTCCATAAATTAAGATACTCCTAACCATTACCTTATAAAGTTTGATTTATAATACAGTAATGTAACATCGTGAGAAATATACTGAGGTGGTTTGGACATGTGGAGAGAATGGAAAACGAGAAACTGACTAGAAGAGTATGTGGGTGAGGTGGAGAGGGGGAGAGGGAGGGGAAGACCGAGGAAAAGGTGGAAGGATGGAGTTGAAAGGTATATATGAGGGAGGGGGGAGTGAGCTGGGGGGGAGGGTAGTCAAATGGTGGGTGACAGAGCGACTTGGAGGCTCTTTGTCTGTGGCCACACTTTGTGGGATTAGGGCGTTGGGCTATTGATAAATAGATTAAGGTGAGGAGAGTCCCGCTTTTAGGCGGACAGTCCCGCTTTTTTTTTTACGTCTGTCCCGCCTTTTTAATTGTGAAATGTCCCGCTATTTTTGCCAATTATCTTATCTTTGCCGCTTTAAGAAAATTGCTCTTACATTTGATAGAACATGAAATTCAATTATGAAATTTATTCAGTTTCCTTATTTATGGAATTTATTAATCCCTTATGGTAGGGATGAAGGCGACTGGCAGTAGACAGATTAATTGATGACGATTTAGTAAAATTATGCATAATCCAAAACAAAATAAATACCAAATTGTTAATACACAATCTGTAATACTAACAAACTGGTGACTTGAGTCGGCCCATTTACTTTACCTTACCGTATATTTGGAGTTCGTTTGTCTTGCGACGTTCGTGTTTGAATAGCAGCCTCAGGGTAAGGTGGAGAGCAGCAGCAGTCGACGTCACTTGCATAAATCACTCACTCACTCACTCACTCATATATATATATATATATATATATATATATATATATATATATATATATATATATATATATATACGTGACAGTGACCCGATTTTTTCTTCAATAAATCTGGTCACCTTAATTATATCAATATATACAGGTATACTACTAATAATATACTCATTTTCCCTTGGTCAGTGCAATATTTGGCACGCTACAATTACAAGCGACCGGTTCCCTGTAACTGGTCGAGTCGGTGAGGGATGTTGGCATAATAAATGCTAGGGTCGGCGCCGGACGGGGGAGGAGAGAGGTTACGTATTTCATACCACCAGTGATAACGGTTATCGTACTAGGCCTTGAGTGCCACTACCATTCTACCCAATATATGTATTCTTAACAATGATACAAGTATTAATTTATATGTTTTATCATTGTCACCATAACATGCTATTGCACTATACACTAGATTCGCTCAGAGTCTCTCATTCTCACTCCTTATATCTGTAATTCCATTTAATATGATTATCACTTGATACCATTATCAGTATATGTTGAACGGGAATACATTTACCTACCCTCTACCTCCAGTCATAAGTATGATTACTTGCCGTATTCACATCATGAATGACACCGAGTAATATGCATTATGATGATCAGACACTGTTTATAATTTCTTTTATCTATGTTGGTAGTACTTCAGTGTTTTTATGTGTTATGTGGTGCATCACTAAGAGGTTGGATGTTAGTATACTGGCACCTCAACAAGTAGAGTTTATACATACTGTTGTTGAATGTCGTTATTATATCAGCTATGGTAATGACTTACCTTAAATGCAATATGACTATGATCATTACAGCACACCTTTATAAGCCAGTCACCAAACGAATGACAGAATTACGTATTTATTACAAGAAAAACTGATTGAGAGCAGTGCCGCTTATGTTTCAGGTCACATTTGCACGCTCATCGATTATTCACAGAACAGTATTATCTGAAAGTACTGTATAGCAAGAAGACACCACCTTTCCAACACAGTAAACAAAAGCTAACCGTCATTACTAAGCATAATTGCTTTGATTCAGGATTTGTGGGACATTTTATAATTACCATTGCCTGTGACATTACTTATGTGACTGGTAAATAAAACATAACGACAATTTAATTATCATCACGGGGTGGAACACTTCTTTATTTTTTTTTTCTCATGAACCTAGGCGCTTTAGCAACCGTTACTGAGGCCCCGGGGTGCGAGGGTATGTGAAGTTTGTTGCCGACTGGGTGTTATTAGTCATAAGATAAGGGCCTGGTGGAACCTATCTCTCTTGACGAGGGTGGAACCACGTCACACAGATCGTCTGGCGGATGCGTTAACCACCACGTCGCCCTCAGTACTGTTCCACACATGTAATATAAATTATTAAGTGATAAATGGCTTAGGTTTTCTGTTGTAAACGAAAGGATTGTCATTGATTTACATATAATTTACATTAATAACTTTATTAGGATACTATAGTTGCCTGCTCTTGGGGATTTCTTAACCTACGAAAAAAAATATAACCCTATATATGGTAAAGCTCAACATGAACACATGGAGTAAGAAATTATCTCTACACTTATATTAGAAACTACTACCCTGAACCCAAATATTTACACTCAGTGTTTTACATTAACACTTCCTAAAACGCCGTCCATCCGCCTTCCTTGTCTATCACTGCCTGCAGCCTGTCAGGCATGGAGGCAACATGGTTCCGAACGAGGTGAGGCTTGTTACGGAGCATTTCCCACTGGGCATGTGTATGAGCCATTAGTGCATCTTGCGTCCGCTCCATCTCTGGCTCCCAGGTATTTACCATATTGGCCCAGATATTCTCAATAGGGTTCATGTCCGCCCCCTTAGGTGGCCAGTTTAATAATTCCAGGTTCTGTCTACCTCTGAACCATTCCTGAACAATGCGAGCTGTATGCATTGGACAGCGGTCCTGAACGAAAATGACAGGGCCTGGAGGGAATGGATAATTGTGCCGCTGAAAGGACGGAAGGAAGACATTCTCCAAAATATCGACATATTTGGCAGCAGTGAATCGTCCATCGATCCTCACGACGTCACCCATGCCGTGGATGCAAATCCAGCCCCACACGTTCACAGTGACGTGTCCACTCCTGGCCTCCTCATAAATATTCTGCCGGTCGTATCTCCTGAATAAAGAATATACCAATGTATCATCATAATTTAACCTGTCACAGCATCAATCTATTACTTTGTGGTGATACATATTTACAATTCATGCATATTCTGTGGGGAATGAGGCGAGTGCTTCGTGCGTTTCATTTCTAGCCATAGTTTACACTAAACACATTTTCCTCCCTGAGCACGGCACTGACCGTTGAATCTACCAAAAAGTCACACACACCAAAAAAAAAAAAAAAAAAAAAAAAAAAATTAACATGCAAAAACACACAAACACACTAACGCTTAGACTCCAGATATAAAGATATAAAAGATATAAAAGAAAATGGTTGTAAGCCTGTTTAAATGTTGGTAAAAGATGTTTCTGCAAATGGTTACCTAGAGATATTGTGTAAAAATATATTGGAATGTTGGTTTATAACAAACGGAATATTAATAAAACTATTACCAGTTTCCTTAGGGACTCAACTGTTTATAGGGAGCTAGTCACTGTTGTTACGTTATGTTACGTTGGAAAATTACGTTAAATCCTGAGGTCAGAGCGGTTTCTTGTTAGGGTCTAATGAACGTCTGTGATCCTTCTATGATTCCTATTGTTTACCTTGTGGTATTAGGTCTCCAGTTGTGAATAACACCGTGGTTGGTGCTGTTAAAGGTCTTCTCATCACAGAATACGACTCGTGACCAATAATTCAAATCCTCTGCCACATACTGACGGGCGAAGGCTAATCTTCCTGTTCTGTGTTGGTCATTTAGTAATTCTTTTTTTGCAGGAATTCTATGACGAACACCTGCTTCTTTCAAATGGTTTCGCACAGTTTGCGGCGTCACATGTAGTTGAAGGCGTTCCCGAATCGCTACAGCGTTAGTGAATGGGTCATCCTGCACCGCCTGTCGGATGTTCTCGTCATCTTCAAAGGTCGTTAGCCCGGTCCGGGTCCTTCTCTCTGAAAGCATTGGCCAAACGTAACCTTAAAAAAGAAAGAGAAATGTCTTTCCCATCACTATGTGTGGGACACGCAGTATTGATTTCATACTAATTAAATACACTAAGTGTATTTATATATATATATATATATATATATATATACACTTGCAGCAACCAACTGATGTATCACTAGCATCAAGTATCATTAAAAGGACCATATTTCATTTATTTTCATAATACTTATATTTTTTTTCGTAACATAACCTCTAAATGCATACGATATACGAAAAGCGCATATACTCACCAAGATCGTTCAAATTCCCAGTTTCCTCATGTCTATGTATCCATTTCAGTACTGTTGTGCGGGACACTGCAAGCCTTTGAGCTATAACTCGGGTAGAGAGACCCATCTCGTGTAGGGCGACGATCTGTGCTCGCTTACTTAATGCCGCTTGTTGCCTGTTCATTGTAAGGTTTGTAAGGTTAATGGCAACTGAAATCTCTGGAGTGGATACGTCACTTCGGTCGGCTCATGACTGGCTGACTATAGTAGCCGCAGCGAGAAATGAACGTTGTGGTGGGGCAGCCGGGATGACCTGGGATTCCCCCACTGTAGCCATATCTACATGTCACCGACCATCGGCCACCGCTGCAGCCCCGCTCCATGATCCTTACCCTGTGTCTCTGGCTTTCTCTTTCTCTCTCGGTTTCTATATAAACTGGTGTATTTCCGAAACTAATTATGAAATTATTATAACTTTTGTTCCACACCACCTTTGAGGTAAAAATCAAGGAGAATTTTCTGTATAAAGGTTTCCCCCCCCTCCTAAATGTGGCATATGAGCGGGGGAGTGCGGCCTTGCCGATACCTCCGCCTGACCTATAATTATACACTTGCCAGAACTGACCTGCCCTCAGACAAGGGGGGGGGAAACCTTTATACAGAAAACTCTCCTTGATTTTTACCTCAGTGGTGGTGTGGAACAAAAGTCATAATAATTTCATAATTAGTTTCGGAAATACAGCAGTTTATATAAAAACCGAGAGAGAAAGAGAAAGCCAGAGACACAGGGTAAGGATCATGGAGCAGGGCTGCAGCGGTGGCCGATGGTCGGTGACATCCTACCTCTATGGTCGGTGACATGAGGATATGGCTACAGTGGGGGAATCCCCGGATGACCGGCTGCCCCACCACAGCGTTCATTTCTCGCTGCGGCTACTATAGAGGTTGCATTCTGCCTCAACGAACCATTCGAACTCCAGTATCATCAATTTCTATCTTTGCTAATTAGTTTGAATTATTATCCGTCCAATGAACAGTCCTGTAACGATTAATTCCTTATCTAATCCTGTAACGATTAATAACTTACCTTATCTAATCATGTCATGGATCAAGACTGTTATTTCGTTAGGTTTAACCGAGAACAGCCCAGGACTGGCGAACTGTTAAACGAACTGTAAGACACCGGTATCTACGTTTCTGTCGGCTATAATTTCTTTTACTACACAGGGGGAAAAGAACCGTCGTGTGGCCAGGACTTAAGATGATCAACACCTCTATACCATGATTATTTAAATGTGTCTCTGTCACTCTTATTACTCCAAGAAGATGGCTAGCTACAGTATAAAATTAGAGTAAAAATACAGACTGTAAGACCGAGAATTGCCCAGTTTTCCAGCCCTGATAAATTAGATTTCAGTTATTTGTTTGGTTTAATTAAATTACTTTTCACACCATAATTGTATAATATAGCAGCTATCCATGTAATTTTTTATTTCATTATTTCAGAGGAGGAAATGAAATCACAGTTCTCGAACATTTGTAGTGTTTTATATTTTGTCAGCATTAATACACAGCAAACAACTATAGCAATCATAGGGAACCATTGCTATGATTTGATATAGCAGGGATCACTTTCCGAACCGAGTTTGCTGAAATAATGAAGTCATATTTGCTAGTGACGTGGTCACAATAAAGTAGGTAGCAACCGTGTATTATTTAACAGTTACCATCGTATATGATAGTGCCATATCACATTCTTACACATGCCTGTAAATAATTTTCCTGCCCATATTATATAATTCCGTTAAATACTTTTCACGATGTAGTATTCCTTAAATCTAGCAATGTTGGACAAGGTAGTATTAAAAGCTTCTGTTTCCAAGATATATACTCATTATTCAAAATGATTTCACCACGCTATTGTTTTCCATGTCTACTACTGTCTTGTGGAGAGTTGTGATTCAATCTATAACATATACCGATTATTATATCAAATTATACCCGCCATCTGTGGGATGAACTCAGGCTTTTGCTGAGGTTCACTAGAGAGTTTACGATCTGGCCTTTCGTCGAGCATGATTGTACACACGAACAAACATACATTGTTGCCAGCACCCGTTACCCTCCTCTCGCGACTGGGTGGCCCAGGTGGAAATTTTGGCGACTGTACATGCATAGTATACCACAAGACATAGTCTCTTTAAGCAACACACGTTAGTTAGGCAATGTGTGTAAAAATAAATGTTTCTCAGTTTCCCCTTAATAGATGTGTTTCTTGTGTATCTTGTCTGTGTCCCATTCTCTATTGCTAAACTCATAACTAACCTGTCTGTATATCAGTTTAACTTCCTGTGGCTGGGAAGGGAATAATTTCTGACAGGGATTAGATAGATAAAGTGAAGAAGTGGGGATGAAAATTAAGGGGAGATACAGATAAGCCAACCACGGAAAAAGGAGCTGTTTCCTTGGAGTCTAGTGAATTAGGCTCAGAATTTTGTGAGTGGATAAAGACATTAGATAAGAATATTCAAACCTTACATGATATAAATGAAGGACATCTTGGGGTTGAAGGTAGTCAGGACACTTCTAAGGAACTGGAAAGTGAACAAGACTTGAACAGTTTGCTTTTGCGTTCTGCTTGTACTTATTCAACAGTTCCTGAGCGTCAAATTACCTCCGAAATGGCCACTAGTCTCGCTGAAGACACACCCAGTGTAGAAGAGACTGTGGACGTTGAACAGGCTACAACAGCACCCTTGGCCACTCAACCAAAAATGCAAGGTCCACTAATCTCCGATATTAATGCAACCACTCACATACCCACTTACACCTCAGACATGTTCAGTACACCATTAACCTTTGGACAGCAAGGACAAGACCATTTATTTGCTAATGTTCCTTATGTTAATCCATGGGGCAAGAATACTAACAGTATTGGCATGCAAACCCAGGATCCTTATGCAGATCCATGGGGCATGAATACTAACAGTACTGGCATGCAAATTCAGGTGACTCTTCCTTCTGCATGGCATGTACCTAACATGACAATCACTAATCTTAACCACGCCAAGGCTAAAAAGCCAAAGGTGCAAAGATGGTGTGTCATCCATAGGTGGTGTCCTCTTCAGACTATTGCCCCATTGTTCTTGCCAATCGGGAAAAACTGGGCAACCAAGTTAGTTCACAGGAAGCTCAGGGCCGCACGTAGAAGTAACCCGAAGAATCATACAATCCACCGATGAGTGTGTGGCAGCTATCAAAAAGGTGGATCTGCTGTTGATTCCATGGGCTATAGGGAAAGGCCAGGTGTCATTGGTGGTGGACACCGGGACATGTGCAAACATTATTTCTAGTAAAGCGCTGAAGAGGCTCAAACATTTGATTCCTCATACAAACTGGACGTTATCAGCACCTGATGTGATTCTGACAGGTGTGACAGGGAGTAAAATGAAGATCGTAAGCCAGGTGCCGTTGACCCTGAGGGCAGAAAAACGATCTCCTGTATTACGTGCTACGTTTCATGTGGTTGAGGACTTCCCTCTGCCAGCTGATGGGTTATTGGGCCTTGAATCCATAGAGGAGTATAATGTGATTATACACCCTCAGAGACATTCCATTTCCTTTAACCCGCTGCACGCCAGTGCCATTTTAAAACGGTCTGACATAATACTGTGGCCAGTGCCAGTGCCATTTTAAAACAGTTTAAAATAAAAGAAACTTCACTGTGACCGAATTTTTCAAGATTCGTGGGTAAAAATTGGCAGGCATGTAAGGTAACTGTTCCTCTACCATCCCCCAGGCTGTCAAGGCTATATACTCACTCGCTCCCCCCCCCTCACGCTCGCTCTGCCACACTCTGCCTGTGTGCCTCACCCAGTGCTGTACATAGTGAGGGCATTTTGTAAATACTTTCACATAAATGTAAGTTGTAAATATTTTCTTGTAAGTGTAAGGACTTTATAGTGAAGTCAAGTTGTAAATACCTTCTTGTAAGTGCCAGGACTGTACGTAATGAACTTAGGTTGTACCTATCTTTAAGTAAGTGTAAGATAATGCATTCACAGTGAGAGAGACACGCAGATTGTGATAGATGCTGAAGTAATAAGTAATCAGAAAAGTGTACTGAACATTGCTATACCTTCCCAGCATAAATACCTGAGTATAACTTACATAGAAAACGGCTTTCTCACGTACGTGGTGAGTGTGAGAGAGTGGCTATACCTGTACACAAGAATGCAGGACTCAATAAAACTCATTTCCGAGCCTCAGTGAGCATTTTAATGGTGAAATTCGTTGTTTCCACATCAAAATCTATCATTTTAGCAAAAAAAAAAAAAAAAAAAGGTCGTAAAATGGCCGGCACTGGTTTGACCCATAGGGCTAAAAATAGCCGGCACGTGCCAGGTTAATGGAAAGGAGTTTGTGGGCCTTGTTCCCTCAGCAACCAAAGCTGGAGATAGTGGCATCCAAAATGGAGCCATTCAACCAGTTTTGACCCCGACAAGTGAAGCATCAAGGGAATCACTAGATGAACACAAAACGGAGGGTATGGACCCGAAGCAGGTCAGGGCTATAGTGAGTGGGAATCACCACTTACCCAGTCGAACTGGCTGCAAAATTCCTGTCTGAGTACCTAATGTGTCGGAGGGAACTGAAGTGGCATGCTTATTAACCCGCCCCGTCCCGACCACTTTTTGACCACTGGTACCCCCCAATCCCGACCATTTTTCGACCCTTTTTTTTTTTTTGCTAAAACTTTCGCTTTTGGTGAGAAACATCGAAAATTCATAGAGAAATCGCTCACCTGAGGTTTAAAATACTCATTACAGGTAGGAGAGCCTCCTTACCTTACTGGGTTTTCTATCAGGCTGGCACCAAAGAAAACGAGTTCTATGGGAGGATAACTATTTCACACCACTCATAAACGGTATTTATTTATTTACTGTTACGAATCTATATGTAGTACAAGAGTATATTGGTTTTCAAGCAGTAATATAGGCATTATAAGCATTGTTTCACTCACTAATACCTGACCTTTTTTTGCCACATTACTTGATCATCATTTCTAACTGTTTCTTCCTCTAATGCTATGTAAAGTTTGTCCTCCACATTGTCATTGATTGGGGAATCACTCTGGCCCTGAATTTCGTACCGTGGCATGACATGGCTATACTGGCCAGGTCACTGATAACAGGTGAATTGCTGAGAAAAGGGCATGCAGGGGGGGGGAGGAGGTCATGCTGGGTAAGGCATTGTCTCTGCCTGGCATCTTGTTGAGGAAGGTGTCCCGTGTATACGTACCAAAAATGACTCGCGAAAATTGAAAATTGTGGAAATTATGAACCTTGCAATTGCAGGACGTTGAAGTACGTCCTCGGGATTAGCTGTGACAAAACGTGAGGACGTGGAAGTACGTCCTCGGGACGGCGCGGGTTAAAGACCTTAAAACATGAGGCATTGTCGCTGGAGTCCACCCTGAGCAGTGTCATGCAAGACCAGACGACGCCCCTGTTCTGGTGCTGGACATCGTTTCCATGATTTGTTGGAGTTTCACACTATTTTTCAATATTTCATATAGAATTGTTTATTCATAATTAAAGAGTGTGTAATATAGTGTGAAAATAATCAACCAAACACAACCTTAGTGTAAGTGTGGCATGGGAATAGGATGGGCACCCAGACTTGCAAAGCCAGCATTTCTCTGACATAAACAGTGAGGGTACAGGAAAGCAATAGGGAAATATAAAATGTACATATGTTTATGTCTTGGGGAAACTTATATCTATACTAATGTATCTGATGTACTTAATACTGCCTCGCTGAGGTGCCTGATGTGCATGGTAGAGTTGTAATTCACTTCTACTCATGTACAAATCCCAGAGTGTCATATACAAATACCAGAGTGTCTAAAGGAAACGGCTGACCTAAGGCCACTCCCAGAGCGGAACATGGCAGATGTAGCAGATTACACTCAACCATCACAAGAGAGAGAGACGTACTACTCTGAAATGCGCTCTTATCGGAGTTGTATCTTTCTGTGGCGAATAAAGAGAGATAAAAACACATCTGCTCCAGTTTCTGTTCTCCTACACGCTACCAGACTTCTGATTATAGGATCCACACCAATATATTCCCACCACCTGCTGTAGCAGAGGGACATTGCGGTAAGTACCAGCTGCGGAACTCAGTGGAGTCACGCCTAAGCAGCTACACATAAAGTTGGTGGTCAGTTGCAGGGTTCCATACCAGTCGGTACAAGGGTGAGGTGAGAAGAAGGTAGAGGGAAGCATTCCTGTTTTTTTCTTGACTCATAAACTGGTTACTTAGAACAAATAGTCTCGAAAGGACAGATGGTCTTTTTTTTTTTTCTTTCTCTTCAGCTTCGCTACACTGTTCCTCGGGGATTTGTTTTTACCTTGAACGTTTAATTGTTCTTTCTCCAACGAAGTTGGGGGAAGTTATGTATTCACCTGGTGGCCAGAGTGAGAACACGTGCCTAACAGTTGCTGCTACAAATTGACATCATAGCACTGGTTCAAAGGGTTGAAGCAGTTCTATTAATATGGACACTGGAAAAGAATCGGAGCCTCGAGATCAACCTTTAAATGGCAGTAAAGGCACTTCTGAAGTTAGCTCATTGCTTAAATGTGAAATTGAAGAAACTTTAAATGAGTACTTTGAGAAGAAAAAAAAAAAAATGAAGAAAGACCAGAGAAGGGGCGGCAAACAATAGGAACGGGTGACAGCAGTGGTGCTTCAGAGGCAGCCATAATTTCTATTTTTCTGAGGTTGTCAAAGCTTTGCATCCTGTGATAATACAGCGTGTCTGTTGCAATGGATCAGGCTGTCACAAGGGTGACAAACACGTTAAAAAATTACCTACAAAGTTTCAATGAGACACAGAACGACACAGCAATTTTCGACCTCAGGAAACAACTGAAGCAACAATCCTACCAAGCAGAACGAATGGAACAGTATAGCATGAGAGAGAATGTGAGGATGAAGAGAGTCAGATATGAAGAAGGCGAAGTTACAATGGAAATCGTCATGAAACTAGATAGTGACATAGTGGGTAACACCAAAAGAGGACATTAGCACAAGTCACGAACTGGGACACAACACGGATAACAAGCTCAAGCCTATCATAGTACGGTTCACTCGATGTGATGAGAAGATTGAGTTACTGAGATACAAGAGAAATTTGAGAACATGGAGGAAGACTTTACCAAGATGAGGAGCAGCATGCCAGATGAAATAAGGAAGGATCCTCATACAGGCAAGACATGGACGTTTGACGGGAAAATGTATGCCATGATCAAGGAAGGTGAAAATTAAACTAAGATGATGTTTGACACGCCAAATTACCTGTACAAGCTGGGGTGGAATGAAGCACAGCTCAGAGCTTTCCTGGAGAAAATCAAGGGACATAGCGACCCTAAGTTAATATCAGTGAGTGTTAACAATCAGGTGTAAAGGTGAATCCGAGCATACTGAACTAGACAGTGGGAACAACGATAGTAAGGCTTAAAAAATGGGAATGATTACATAATAAAGATTTGTGGTTTCAATGTTTGCAGATTGAGGTCCAAAATTAAAAATGGCATATTTGAAGATTATATTAAGAATTTTGATATGCTATGCCCATCCGAATAAAAAATCAAAGAGGAGATAGATATAGATGGGTTCAAATGCTTTAAACTCGATCATAAGAGAAAGTACCCGTATCAGGGTGTACATGGTACTATTATTTTTGTTTCTAATAAATATGCTGACAGCATCAATCAGATAAAATTTGGTAAAGACATGTTATGTGACAGTTCTCTGGGTTAAGGTAAAACATCAATTCATACTGGGATCCGTTTGTATACCTCATGATGCATCGAAACATTTTGACCCAGAGGTGTATGATAACTTAGCTCTTGATATAATTATGTAAAATAAAAAATAAATATAATTTGCCAGTTCTGATGGTTGGAGATTTTTCAAGTCAAAATGGTAAACTGGACGATCTTATGATTGTAAATATACTTGATAAGGATCTTTTGGCCAGCATACATACTAGTCGTAATAATTTAAAAGATATATTTCATAGTCTGGGAATTCCTATGATGAGCTTCAATACAGACTCAAAAATTTACAATACTGGCAGGAAATTAATTGAACTTTGTTAGTGCTTCGAGTTCAACATAGTTAATGGTAGACTAGGTTTGGAGAAATATGTCGGTGCTCCAACTTGTGAAGACACCAGTGTAATTAGTTATGTTATCTGCTCACCACTTATCCTTCCTAGAAATTAGATCATTCTCTGTAGACTTATTTGGTTTTTTATCAGATAAACACAAACCATTAGAAATATACGTTCACATGAGTGACTTTGTACATGTTAGCTCTCAGTTTAACAACGATGATAAAAATGATGCTACAGGTAGATGTGTAAAGTGCAACTGGAATGCTGAAAAAAAAAAAAAATGCAATTATTTTGACTCATTTGATGTAGTCAGGGAAAGTTCCACATTACCCACTTTTCCGCATTACCCACTTTTCGGAGCATTGGTGGTTGACGAATAGTTACGAAGTAGCAGCCTTTTTTTTTTTTTTTTTTTTATGACCATCACCCGCAATGAGAGGTATTAGGCCAACCTTTTCAGTCTCACAATAATAAAAATAACTCCCGCACCACATGAGACAGCCAATCTAGGGGACCAAACGTGGAGGGAGGATGTGATAGAATGCTCTCAGATTGGTTAGACACACCTCCTGGCAAAAAACACTGGTCGTATTGCCTCACCCAGGGCAGTAGCCCAGAGCAGATCATAGAGGTTAGAGCAGATGCTAGCTCCGAGCTGGTACAACCAGGTGTGGGCGTTGAGGGTCAGGAAGTGTCGGTAGGAGGACATGTCTAGCCGATCCTTGTAGTCCATCATGGGAGGGCGAGATGGGGTGCCCTCGACTACCGGAGAAGGGGAGGACTCAATGACCTCCTCAGCTGAGGAGCCGGTCAACGCTGCCTCGGCCATGGGAGGTGGTGTCAAAGGAGTCCTGCCTCTCCTTAGCCTCGGATGGTGGTTGGTGAATGTCGGCCTTGGTCGTTGCCATGTCCATTTCTGGAGCCGGGTCGGTGATAGGGGTGGCAGTCTGCCTGTTGAGAGAGGCATCCAGCCATAGCTTTTTCCAAGGTTTTGTGCGGGGGGCAGCAGGTCGCAGCTGCTGGGCCCAGCACTCCCGTTGGCGAGGAACTGAGTGTACATTACAAGTGAAGCACTTGGGGATGACAAGACGAGGCAGCCCAGTCTCCTCAAAGTTCTTAGGTAGGAGAAAGTGCAAAGCCCTCCTGTCACCCCTGCAAAAAGCCTGCACCAACACAATGCACATCTCCACAATGGTGTTTAGCTCCCCAGGACTCAAAGGATCCCTGGCCCGGCGTCCTCGGGCCGTGAGACGTCGCCGTGCATGGGCAGAACCCTGTACGGTCATGCCTCCTTGTCCAATAGCATCCCGAGCCTCAGGACCCTTAGGAGTCCCAAATAGACTAAACTCCATCCCTAAGGGAGCGTTGGAGGTGCCGTGGGTTTGGTTTAATGACGTCCTGGCGGCGGACAAAAGCATCAACGCCAGTATCCTGTATTTGATGAATCCATACCCCGCCCTGGCATTAAACCAAACCACGGTCCCTCTGATCTTCTGGGTTGCTGGAAACTGTGGACTGCTGGATGCCCCCTTTGACAGGTCGCAGCATAGCAGGAGATGTGTCTGCCTTGGCTGTCGGTCATCCTCTCCCCTCTCTCCACTGACGTTGAAGTCCTAGCATCCAAACCTCTCATATCTGGTACCTGTGAGTGGGAGGGAGGGTGGCAGGGGGTGGGAGAGTTGCTCGTCAGAGTATCAGTAGCCAATGATAATGTGTCTGACTTATTGTCAAAGTGTAAAAGTGTATGTTGTTAATATGGTACCACACTGTTTCCCGAGTCTGTCTACATTACTGCACATATAATATATGCTTACTGTCAAAGGTATGCTTCTTTTCCTTCGTTTTGTAATGTTCCATAGGAGCGATAGTTACAGAGACTGATCTTATTATTAGGACTTCCCGTCATTCTGTCTATAGAAAAACGAAAAGTCTGTTTTTATTATTATTACACACTACCCTAGACTCGAAGTTCGAGTTGATTAATTACCAGAATAACATTGAAAATGTTTGCAGGCGGATTTTTACAATGGGATGATAGAGGATAAATAATTAAACAAATTGATAAGAATTTGCATATATTTCTCTCTATCTATCTGTCTGTCTGTCTATCCATCTATCTATCTATCTATAAAATATAATGGCTTTGTTTTCGAATCAACACGAAGTATAAGTTATATCATTACGAATATCTCCCCGGGAAACGTCTCATGTTAAAATCACGAGGGAATGAAAGCATTCAAACCTCTGTCTGAACCCAGCAAACTTCCATAACTTTCCTGACAATACTAACTTTACAGACAGCGTAATTTTTCAAACAAAATGCTAGGATCATATTGTCATCTATCCTTGCTAAATTAATTCCAACACACCGTCTAAGTCATACATTGCAGACTTACACATGATTCCTAACCTATCACCAAACCCTCCTCTGCCCCCAATCCCCCGCCTCCCCCTCCTTCACACACTCAGTTACCAGACACAAGAGGTCTGGCTGCTGCTTCACATTCACCTGTCTCACACCAGAGCTTCGAGAGGTGGGTAATGCGGAACTTTCCCTGGTTGTAAATAAAAATAATAATCTAAAATTAAAGTTAGAGGCACTTGATGTTAAGTCAGAGATCAATAGACAACATCACTGAAGAGCCGGCAAAGAATACGCAAATATATCGAGAAATAACGTAACACTCTAGTTACTCTGAGAAAATAACTAACGGTAAGCTTTGGTATAATGACAAATGCAAGAGATCAAAAACGGTTGGTACTCAATAAAATTAATAGTGAGACTAAACTCCTCTTAAGAAATAAAGGAAAAAATCATAGGAGAGTAATTAGGCAAGCAAAACTGTCATACGAAAAAAGTTTACATGCACACAAAAACTCAAATCAAACAATCCTCAAGAGTACTGGAATATCATAAATAAAGATTCTACGCCATAGCAGAAATTGGGTAATATCACTCTAGGAACTTTTGCAGCTCATTTTAGTAATTTTGGTAAGGTACTGGGAATGTGAATATTGCGGATGGTAATGAGGACTGTAATCTAATGAATGAAAATATAATTTTTAATAGAACATTTACCAAAGAAGAGGTTATGATACATTTAAAGGGCTTGAAAAACGACAAAGCTCCAGAAGTTGATCACATTTTAAATGAGTTTATAGAAAGTTGTCCTGAATGTGTTTTATTGGTTACTGTACAGTTATTTAATGTAATTTTAAGTTCAGCAGTTACTCCTACTGATTGGACATTGGGTGTAATTAAGCCAGTTTATAAGAATTAGGGTAGTAATAACAATATTGACAACTATCCAGGTATTTCGTTGCTGAGCTGTCTCTGCATTTTATTTGTATCTGTACCTAATACTAGGCTTTATGAATATATGGCGATTAATAAACTTTTAGGGTATGAGCAAGCTGCCTTCAGGAATAACTATAGCATTCTGGATCATTTATTTATTTTGTTTGTTGTCTATTTTCTGTATATCATACAAAAAGCAACTATTCTGATCCTTCGTAGACTACAGAAAAGGGTTTAACTTCATTGAAAGGACAGCATTTTTTTTTTTTTTAAATAACAGAACAGAGAAAGGAAAATCAAATGAATAAAAAAAAATAAATAAACCATACACCAGATTACGAGAGTCCTTCATCCATAAAATATCTGAAACACTTGGACTTGAATAGCTGGAGGTTGAAGATTGGGGGGAAACGACTCCTGGGAAGCAAGTTCCAGAGAGATGCAGTTAGGGGAATAAAAGAATTCTGACAGGCAGAAGTTCTGCAGTATGGCTGTGTGACATTCCAGTCATGAGCGCTACCAGATGCCTGTGTAGCATGAGGGAAGGCTTGGAGAGGTGGCACAATGGATGCAACTTCGTCTGAGCATTTGCCATAAAACTATCTAAAATAATGCAAGGGAGGCAACATTCCTTCTCACTTGTAGGGGAGGTAGTTTATTTATGATAGCTGAGCTATTAATAATTCCAACATCTTTGTTCTGAATTTTCTCTAGTTGTTTTAGTGCAACCTCTCCACATCCATTATGGAAATTGGTGTTAAAATATAATATTAATGGCAAGGTACTGGGGGTGATAAATAGTTTATATTTAAATGCTAAGTCTTGTGTTCAGGTAGTCAATGAACATTCTTCTTCTTTTTTTATATATATATATATATATATATATATATATATATATATATATATATATATATATATATATATATATATATATATATTGGTGTAAGACAAGGTGCAAATTTATCTCCATTACTTTTTGCAAAATACTTAAATGATTTTAGTGGCTATATTTGTAATCTTTTTTTCTGGGGTATCATTTATCAGTGAAACAGTTACTAGCAATTTGAATGAGAATAACAGAAACATTTATTTCAGTCTATATTGTCTGTTATATTCTGATGACACCATAGTATTTTTAAATAATGACATACAATTGCAACTAGCTTTAGATGCCATTCGAGATTATTGTAGCCTTTGGGCACTGCAGGTAAATAGCAATAAAACAAAAGTTATAATATTTTCGAGGGGTAAGATAAAAAAGTATTAGAGCTTTAAGTTTGGAAATGACAGTGCTGAAGTAGCCTACGATTATGTATACCTTTGTAAGACATTTAACTTCGATGGTTTATTTCACAGTGCTAAGAAAAAAAACAAGTACTACAAGCAAAAAAACAAAAAAAAGTATGGATCATTATGTAAAATCACTGAGTTAAAATCTTCCTTTAGATGTATTTATTTATTTATATCAAAAACTTATATTGCCTGTTTTATTGTATGGGTGTGAAATTTAGAGTTACGAGAACCTGGATATTCTAAGTAAAACATACAACAGATTTCTGAAGGAACTGCTTAAACTGAATAGACCTACTGCTACGTGTGTGGTGTATGGGGAACTTGGGACTTAAAGTATAGCCAAGCACATAGACAACACAATGGTAGAATTGCAACAGGTGAGGGACACAAGATCTCAACTGTGCTATATGAGTTTTTTAAGGCATTATATGACACAGAACAGTATCAATGACCTTTGTTAAATAAAATTAAATTCCTTATGGACAGCAACGGTATATCAAATATGTTTGATGATCCAATGAACTTTAATGGCAAGTGGTTCAAGGAAGCATGCAAGCTAAAATCGAGTGATATTATATAGTCAAAAACGGAGGGAAGTGTTGATAAATTCACCGTGTGTATAAATTACAGATTAATGATTTCAGGCAAGGAGTTGCAATATTATCTCATTGCACTACCAAGAAAATATTGTTATGTAAATTTTAGTGTGGAATCGACAAGTTACCAGTTGTTAGGGGGAGACATTACAACATTCATTAAAATGAACGAGTGTGTACTCTGTGTAATGACTGTGATATTGGTGACGAATTTCATTATTTGTTTAAGTGGCAATATTTCATTTCGCAAAGGAAACGATATATGAAGAGATATTTTTATGACAACCCTAATACGATAAAGATGTCACAGATATTCAGCAGCAAACAACACTGTGTTATTCTTAAATTTGCTAAATTTGTAGGAAAGATAATGGAATGCTTCAACTAATGAAAAACAGTCTGAATGATTTATTTCCTATATATATATATATATATATATATATATATATATATATATATATATATATATATATATATATATATATATATATATATATATATATATATATATATATTTTTATGCGAGGAAGAAGGAACCAAAGGCCATGAGCCCGCAATAACAGTTCCCTCCAAGAGAAAAACAAAATACAAGAGAGAGCCAAATTCAAGATCCATTCATTTCGAGATGCCTGGTCACACTGCGTTTGAAAGACTGGAGATCATAGGCAGCAGGAAATACAGACAGAGGGAGACAGTTCCAGAGTTGACCTGTTGCATAAATGAAGGACTGAGAGTAACGGTTAACTCTTGCATAAGAGAGTTGGACAGAAAAGGGATGAGAGTTTGCTGCTAGACGGGTGCTACGCGCCCGTCGTAGAAGTGGAGGAATGCATGCAGACAATTCAGAGGAGCAGTGACCATTAATGTAGCGATAGAAAAGAGATATAGATGCAACAGTGCGGCAAAGCGACAGAGGTTGAAGGGAGTCAGTAAGAGGAGGAGAGTTAATGAGACGAAAAGCCTTTGACTCCACCCTATTGAGAAGAGCTGTGTGTGGGGAGCCTCCCCACACATGAGAGTTGTACTCCACACAGGGGCGGATAAAACTCCTGTATAGAGTCAACAATTGTGCAGGGGTAAAGAAAGAATGGAGTCGGCTTAAAACACTCAATCTCTTGGAAGCAGATTTTACAAGAGATGCAATATGATCTTTCCAAGATAAGTCCCGAGTAAATGAAACCTCAAGCATGTTCAAGGATGATGCAGGATTAAGCTGAATATTGTTAAACATTAGTGGGTATACTTGTGGAAGATTTTGACGGGTTGATAGGTGTAAGAACTGAGTCTTTGATGCATTAAAAACAACAAGATTATTTTTACCCCAGTCAGAGATACGAGCCAAGTCAGACATTAGGTGTGCCATAGCCTCATCCCTTGTTTGTTAAAGTAACTGCTGAGATGAGCGTTGTGGGAACCGAATGGAAAGGTGAAGGGTGGAGTCATCAGAGAATGAGTGGATAGGGTTAGATGTACAGCTTAGAAGGTCTTTGATGAATAGAAGGAAGAGAGTTGGTGATAGGACAGAGCCCTGAGGAACACCACTGTTGATAGATCTAGGAGAAGAATGATGGCCGTCTACAACAGCAGCTATAGAACGACCACAAAGGAAGCTAGTGATGAAGGCACAGATAGAGGGATAGAAACCGTAAGAGGGCAGTTTGGAAATTAAAGATTTATGCCAGACTCGATCGAAAGCCTTTGAGATGGGCATGTGCAATGACAAAGCTTTCGCCAAAGTCCCGAAAGGAGGATGACCAGGAGTCTGAAAGGTAGGTGAGATCACCAGTGGAGCGTCCCTGACGGAACCCTTACTGACGATCAGAAAGAAGGTTGTGATAGGAAAGATGCCTTAAAATTTTTCTATTGAGAACTGACTCGAAAACTTTTGAAATACAGGATGTTAAAGCACTTGGACGATAGTTGGAGGGTTGGGAGTGGTCACCCTTCTTTGGGACTGGCTGAATGAGAGCAAACTTCCAGCAAGAAGGAAAGGTACAAGTTGACAGACAAAGGCGAAAGAGTTTGCCTAGGCAGGGTGTAAGCACAGAAGCACAGTTCTTGAGAACAACAGGAGGGACTCCATCAGGCCCATATGCCTTGTTAGTATTGAGGCCAGTGATGGCAGAAAATACATCAGCTGAAGAAATTTTAATGTCAGCCATGAGGAAGTCAGAGGCGGGAAGTTATGGAGGAACAGCACCGGAATTGTCTAATGTAGAATTGGAGGAGAAAGTCTGTGCGAAGATATCTGCTTTATCAGTAGAAAAAATAGCTACAGAACCATCAGAGTAGAAAAGAGGAGGGAAGGATGATGAGGTAAAGTTGTTAGAAAGGTTTTTGGCAAGATACCAGAAGGAGCAGGAAGAATTCGAGTTGGAGAGTTGAGAGTATTTAGTACGGATGAAATTATTTTTAGCAGAGCGAAGAACAGACTTAGCACGATTCTGGGCAGAAACGTAAAGATGTGATTCAGGGGTGGGTTGGCTCCGGTACATTTTGAAGGCCCTCTCCTTGTTGTGGACAGCATTAGAACAAGAGTGATTAAACCAAGGCTTTCTTGCGTTAGTCAAAGGATATGAGAAAGGAATGTATGCTTCCATGCCCGAGAGGATAACCTCCGTAATGCGCAAGGCACACTCAGATGGCTCCCGGCCATGGAAGCAATAATCATTCCAGGGAAAATCAAAGAAGTACTGCCTGAGGGCCTCCCAATCAGCGGCTCCAAAATGCCACAGGCGACGTTTCCCTGAAGGGTCCACATGCCGTACCAGAGTGATAGGACAGGTTAAGGTGATAAGGTTGTGATCGGAGGAGCCCAACGGAGAGAAAAGATTAACAGTACAAGCAGAAGGATTAGTTGTAAGGAAGAGGTCAAGTATGTTGGAGCTCTCTCCAAGGCGGTCTGGGATACAGGTAGGGTGCTGTACAAGCTGCTCTAGGTCATTAAGGATAGAAAAGATGTAGGCTTGTTCACCAGGTGGATCAGTGAAAGGAGAGGAGAGCTAAAGGTGATGGTGAACATTGAAATCTCCTAGAACGGAGATTTCAGAGAAAGGAGAAATGGATAGAATGTGTTCCATCGTAGAAGTAAGATAGTCGAAGAATTTTTGATAGTAGAATTAGGGGATAAGTAAACAGCACAGATATATTTAGTCAGAGAATGACAGGAAAGCCGAAGCTAGAGTGTAGAGAATTCAGAAGAATCGAGTTCAGGAACACGAGAGCAAGATAAGTCGTTGCGTATATATACACAACAGCCACCTTTGGCTTTGAAATGAGCATAGAGAAAGTAGGAGGATACAGAAAAGGGTTTGCTGTCAGTTGCCTCAGACAGCTGAGTCTCAGTTAGAAAGAAAAGGTGAGGTTTAGAGTAGAGGTGGTGCTCAACAGAGCGAAAGTTAGAGGAAAGGCTGCGAATGTTGCAGAAATGAAGAAGAGAATCAGACAGTGGTTCCAGGCACTCTTGTCGTCACTGTATGTACTGAATTCAATTCTTTACAAAACCTTATGTACTCCAGAACCCCACTTGGAGCCGCTTGAGAAAAATAAACCTTTCACACTTTTCAAATCTTTCAAATCTACGATTGTTACTTGCCGGAATCGAAAGATTCGGCAAGCATGTTGGTCAGTTCCGTATGTTTGTCCGTCTGTCTGTCTGTTTGTTTGTCTGCTCTCTACAGGTTACAATTTTGTGCCAACTGTTTCAAAAAAATATCAGAAGGTAGATATCCATAATCTCTGGAAGTCTATTATCTTTCATCAAAATCGGTCAGAGGGCTTGGACTGGGTAGAGGGTTGGCATCGCTCAATGGTGGAATTTCTTGCGTAAGACCTGCGGAGTGATCTCAACAGGACAGTAAGTGATAATCCTGGTGAGAGAGAGAGAGAGAGAGAGAGAGAGGGAACAGGAAGCACAACATGGGCCAGTTTTTCAAAAATTCGTATCTCCGTCAATTCTCATTGGATATCCGCTAAACCCGCTATCATCTTCAATTCCATTTCAGGTCTATATCCAAATTCCAGTTCAATCATTCTAGCAAGCACTGTGCCTATGACAGTTTCATCTGTTTGTTTGTTTGTCCACACGATATCTCCAAAAGTTCTCCGTGAATTTCACTGAAATTCTGTAAAGGGTTGGCCGTGAGCCAAGAAGGAATTTATTAAAGTTTGTGTGAGGATCCGGATCCGGGTCCTGCAAATGGCATTAGCAAAGGTATGCTCTCTCTGACTGCTTTTTAGTTAGGATCGCACTGAGGCAGAACGTGTAGCTATCGAAAATCATAAAAAAAAATATCAAGATGTAATTTGCATAACAAAACGCTATGAAGGTGTTAGCAGATCTTGTTTGCCTCCTGGAAACGGGTCACTATAGGAGCAATGAACCTACCTACGTGTTTCACCTCCTCCTCCTCTTTCTATTTCTCTTATCCCCCTCTCCTCCTCCCTTTTCAAGTCTAGCACTCTCCCTGTTTCGTGAATTCTTCCCTTTTCGATCTCTCTTTTCTTTCTCTTCTCCCTCTTCCCTTTTTCTTTTCACCCTCCATCTCTCTGACTTATCATCTCCCCCCAACCTTCATCTTACCTTCTCCTCTCCTCTATTCTTCCCCTCCTTCTCTAACCTTCATCTCATTTTGTTTCCTCTCTAGCTTTCTTTTACCTCTCATGCCATCCAACTCCTTTTTTTCCCTTCCTCCTCTTTCCCCTCACTTACCTTTCTTCTCCTCTCTCCTTCCATATCCTTTCCTCTTAGTGCCCACCGTATTCCTTTTCTCCTTTCTCATTTCCTGATGGCTCTGTAGCTGTTTCTTCTACTGAAAAAGCAGAATTCCTTTGTTCAGCTTTTCTCCTCCAATTCCACCTTTGATATTTCCGGTGCTGTTCCTCCATTACGTACTCTAACTTCATCATGACTGACATTAAAAAGTCTTCTATTGATGTACGTTCTGCCATCATTGGTCTTAATACTAACAAGGCATATAGGCCTGATGGGATCTCTCCTGTTGTCCTCAAGAACTACGCTTCTGTGCTTCCACCCTGCCTAGGTAAACTCTTTTGCCTTTGTCAGTCGCCTAGTACCTTTCCTTCTTGCTGGAAGTTCATTCTCATTCAGCCTGTCCCATGGAAGGGTGACCATTTCAGGGGCTTACCTAGAGATCTAAGGGTACGGGGGGCTAGGTTCTTTGTGGGGCCCCCCTCCAGCATTTAAATATAGGGGATCCCCCAAAAGCTAGACCCTGCCATAGGTATACTGTAAGACAACTGTGGACAGGCTTTATAGTGTAACAGGTTAACAGTCGTAATCTTTGCCATAACCGTTTTTTAATTACCAAAGTACATTTTTCTGGTGTGTTTTACAGTGTTATTAATGAAACTGGTAATTATTTTTTGATGCTGATGTTACGATGTAGCAACCCACCTAACCTCACCATACCCAGCCTAACCTAATCTAAGGTAAACCTAACTCATCAGCATCAAAAACAATTATCAGAATCATTAAAGCATTAATAATATTGTAAAACACATCAGGAAAAAGCATTTTGGTAATTAAAAACCAGTTCTGGCAACTTCTAAATACTGTCCCATAATGCTCTCAACTCTATGAAATTACAAAAAACGAAAAATAAATATATATTTATAAACACTGTTACAAAAAAAAAGTATTTCCAATAATTTATACTCACAATTAATCGTAGACAGTATGTTGTTTGTTATATAAGCCAATTTTCAAGAGTCGGCGGTGTTGTACGCACCGGTTTCAATGTCAGGTGACGACTGAGACCGTGAGACGTGTTTCGAATGTATCGAAGGTTTAGGCCTACCGTCTGGCTACAGGTTGCCAGATATCTCATTCTCAAAACTTATCTCATATCTCAGCCGGGATTGTCGGGATGATAAATATATATATTTTTAAATATTAATACGAAAAAGCATATAAATTTTTAAGGCTATTCGGGGCCCCCTCTCAATTGGGGGCCCGAGGGCAGTTTCAAACAGCCCCTCCCCCCCTCAGGTATGCCACTGGACCATTCCAAGCCCTCTGACTACCGCCCAATTGATTAAACACCCTGTATTTCTAAAGTTTTTAAAACTTATTCTTAACAAAAACAAAATTACTATAAAGCACCTCCGCTATCATAAACTTTATTCTATTTGCTATAATCAGTTCTACCAGGAATGCTCCATTAGCAATCTCACTTTCCTATCAGATTCCTGGTCATCCTTCTTTCGAGATTTTGGCGAAAGCTTTGCTATTCCACTTGACTTATCAAAGGTTTGCGATCTAGTCTGACATAAATCTTTAATTTCTAAACTGTTCTCTATCTATCTGTGCCTGCATCTCTTGCTTGCTTTCTTGTCGTTCTGTAGCTGCTGTTGTAGACAGGCACCGTTCTTCTCCTAGAGTTATCAACAGTGGTGTTTCTCAGGGTTCCGTCCTATCACCAACCCTCATTCTATTCATCAATGACCTAAGCTATACATCTAACTGTATCCACTCATACGCTGATTACTCCATCCTTCACCTTTCCATTCCCTTCTCACAGCGTCCATCTCAGCAGTTACTCCAATAGATTCCAAATGAAACAAAAGCATTCGGGAGCCGAATGCTAATCGCCCACCAAAATATGTTGTTGACTTAGGTACAATCTACCTAGAAACCAAATTTGGAGACGAAATATTTTGGCAACAGATGCATACTCGTACACACACAGAGACACAACCAAACAAAAAATGTATTACCTCACCTTCCTAAAGGCGGGTGATGAAAATTGACAAAACTGTAGTATGGAATTTACTTATCGAATTTCACAACAAGACAATCCCTCTTAACAAATATATGGTGGCTGGCATTCGGACGTCTCTTTTTTTTATTCTCAAAGGAGTAGACTTCTGCACATCCACCTGGTTGCTGTTCTTTAGTGAAAAATTCGTCCACAATTCTTCGAGATATTATGGCAACAGATACATACCCACACACACAAAACACTCTGACAGAAACTACATCACCTCATCTTGCTAAAGGCAGACGATAACAAAGGATGACGCTATGGCACACCACATATCCTACTTTTTTTTTGTTTTTGTTTCTGACTCTGGGCATAGGCTTTACAGCCTGCTATCAAGGCCCTGTAGTCCTCCTACATGCCATTCACCTCTTCATGTCACCAGTTCGGCACTAACACCCACTGTCCATATTGAATACATGCTAGGGCTGTCTAATACAGGACTGGTGTAGTGGTATTAGCAGGGGTATTTTTACGACATGTCGGCGGGTCTTCTGGTAGATCAGTAAAGTCTGATTTAGTGAGATTCAAATCCTTATCCCGCTGCGTGCCAGCTGTTTTTTGCCCAATGGGTCACCCCAGTGCCAACCATTTTTCGACCTTTTTTATTTTTTTGGCTAAAATGATAGATTAAAATGCTCACTGAGGCTTGGAAATTGGTTTTATTGAGTCCTGCATACTCATATACAGATACAGCCACCCTCTCAAGCTCACCATGTATGCGAGAAAAAGTCGTTTTCTATGTAAGGTATACTCAGGTATTTATGCTGGGAAGTTATAGCAATGTTCAATACACTTTTCTGATTACTTTTTACTTCAGCATCTATCACAATTTGTGTGTCTTTCTCACTGTGAATGCATTATCTTACACTTACTTGAAGACAGGTACAACCTGACTTCAGTACGTACAGTCATGGCACTTACAAGAAGGTATTTACAACTTGACTTCACTATAAAGTCCTTACACTTACAAGAAAATATTTACAACTTACACTTACATGAAAATATTTACAAAATGCCTTCACCATGTATAGCACTGGGTGAGGCACACAGGCAGAGTGAGGCAGAATGAGCGTGACGGGGGGAGCGAGTGAGTGTATGACCTCGACAGCCTAGGGGATGGTAGAGGAACAGTTACCATACATGCCTGCCAATTTTTACCCATGAATCTTGAAAAATGCGGTCACAGTGACCTTTTTTATTTCAATCCTTTTTAAAACGGCACTGGCACTGACTGTAGAATTATGTCAGACCGTTTTAAAAAGGCACTGGGATGCTGCGGGTTAAGCTGTTCCCTGCCTCAGCAGGGATTTGAACCTGGGTCCAGTAGGACTGCAGGCTACCTCTCTACCGACTGAGACACCGCCTCCCCCCTACTGGGCTCATATTGCAGATTGCTTTAAAGAAATCTTGTTTTCAGTGTATCAAAAACTCACTGCATACATCTTTTGCAGTCAAAATCTTCTGCACTAGTATCCTCTAACTTTTTACAGTATCCAACACAATCCTGCATGATTACTGAACATACTTGGCATTTCATTCTCTTGGGATTTATCTTGGAAAGATCATATTACTTTTCCCTTGTAAAATCTGCTTCCAAGAGAATAGGTATGCAAAACCGACTTCAATTTTTTTACTCCTGGACGGTTGTTGACTTTATACAGGGGTTTTATTTGCCCCAGTGTAGAGTACAACTTTCATGTGTTGGGAGGCTCCCCATATACAGCTCTTCTCAACAAGGAGTCAAAGACTCTGAACTGTATACTTGCATCCCTCTGCCAGTACGGCGGCCCAACTAGCATCAAACTCTCGTCCCTTTTCTGTCCAACTCTAATGCAAGAGTAAAATGTTGCTACCAGTCCTTCATGTATGCAACAGCTCAACTCTGGAGCTGTCTTCCTCTGTCCTTATTTAGGACTGCCAATGTCCTCCAATCTTTTAAACGCAGTGTCTCTAGGCATGTAGAGATGGACGGTTCTTGAGTTTGGTTCTCTTTTTTTTTTTTTTCTTGGAAGGAACAATCTTGGGGGCTTCTGGAATTTGGTTCCTTCTTGCTTACATAAAAAAAAAAATCCATGTTATCCCACCTCTTTCCTTTTCATTTCCTCTTCCTTCCCCTATCTTTTCCCCCCTCCCTCCCTCACCCTGTGATTCTCTTCTCTCGTGTCCTTCATCTTTTTCTCCTCTTAACTCTCTTTCTTCCTTCCCCTCTATCCCTTCTCCCACATTCTTCTGCCCCCTGTCAACCCGTGGTCCTTTCCCATGCATTCCATTCTCTCTCCTCCACTCCCATGCCATCCCCTTGCTTTTTTCTCCACCTTTTCATCTTCCCCTCTCTTACTCCTTCTCTTCCTTTGCAATACCACTTCTTCCTCGCTCCTCACATCTTCCTCTGCCCTTCCCCTTTCCATTCACTTTTCCTTCTCCTCTTTACTCGTCCTCTCCTATTCACCCCTTCCCCTACCTTTTTCCCTCTCTCTCTACTCACCTCCCTCCTCTACCCCTTCTTCAGACTTTCCATCTTTTCCTCTTCCTCCTTTCCCTCCGCCTTCTCTTCCCTCCCCCCCTCCCGCATCCCATCAAACACAACCTACCCCCTCCACCATTACTGAGTGGGTTGCCTGCAATAGTACATGGGGCTTGTCGACTTCATAATTCTCTCTCTCTCTCTCTCTCTTTCTGTTCGTCGGTATGGGGAAAGAGATGAAATTATGCGATTCTTAAAAGGGAAACCACTTCAGTCCAAAGACTAATTTTAATTCGTTCTTGCACTCACCAAACGATGTTAACAACCATAAAAAGAAAAAGGTCTTTAATGGTAAAGGGCTCAGTGAAGGCTCTTTTGAACTCCGCCAATTCGAAAAGTCTCTTCTGCGCTAAAGTCGTCTGTGGAGACGGAAACAGGAATAGTTTCGTTGGCTGCCATCTGATAAACAATATTCACTGACTGCGGTAGCGGCCAGTAATCCTAATATGTTTCGTTTTGTTCTCAGACGACTAAGGTTGCAATATATGTAGCATAGGAGGTTTAGTGGCACCATTACCTTAGCGATTTATTTTTCATATCTCACCTTAATATTCCTTTATATATATATATATATATATATATATATATATATATATATATATCAGCTAGTCAGGTCAGGTGCGGGTAAGGGGATGGGTCTGTTATGATGTGGCAGGGGTAAACCAGTTCAGCTGTCGGGCCCTGCTGCGGATGTCACTGATTGCATTGCGCAGTTGACCCTTGTGCGGTGTGATGCGGTGAGGATCTGTCCGTTCTCCCCTTTGGAGCTAAGATGCAAATGAATGTGTTTGAATGGATGAGTAAATGGAGAGTGAGTCGTCCTGTCTCGGCTACCTCCCTTTCCTTGGGGGAAGCAGCCTAGGTATATATATATATATATATATATATATATATTTATTGTATCTTTGTAATATGGACAATTTTCACCAATAACTTCCAAGAGGATATTGAGATGTAACCTGGAGAACAAATCGCTAAGATAAAGATGTTCCGAAATCTCCCAAACGACAAGGACTGCGGCCCGTATTTTCACAATATATATTCGAGGAAGTCACGCCCCCCTTGGACCCGTCGTAGGATGTGGTGGTTGCCCCGAACACAAACCAATTTCACCCGATTTTCATACTCAAATGCCTGGCAATCCCGTAGGACAGCGCAGGAGGGATCAGGGTTTGGAGAGACGTGGAGGATGGAGGATAGGAAAGGCGAGAAAGGAGGAGAGGAGAGTGAGGTGCAGGAGCTGTGAGGAGAGAAAACAGGATAGACGAGGACTTTGGGGAGTAGTGGTTTTGGAAGGGAGGGGAGGGAAGACTTGAGGATTGGAGAGATAAACAGCGGGAAAGGAGGGTGAGAAGGAACAGGGGAGATCGAGAGGGGGCAGGAGATAAGGGGGGGGGGAACGGGGAATGAGATATGTGGAGGAGAGGGAATAGGAAGGACTGGACGGAAAAGAATTGGAGGGAGGTTGGAAACAGGAAAACATGAGAGACAGTAGAGAAGAGAGTTGGGGTTGGTGCAAGAGAGGTGGGGTAGGTAGGGACAAAAACAGAGGGAGGAGGGGGAAACAGGAAAGTGAGGGAAGAGGGGTAAAGGGATGCATGAAAAGGAAGGAGTGCTGGGAATGAAGGGAGAGAGATGGGAAATGCGAAGCAAGGGGGAAACAGGATATGAGTGGGGGGAGGGGAGGGAGGGAGACAGTGTGGGGTGTACTCTCGTTGGCTTAGAAGAGTCCATTGGTTAGTAGCTGCATTTTGAACTTTTTAGTCTCTTGTATACTTTTTGCGAAGAGCATGTCTTCATTAAAGAAAATTATAAATAATACAGAAAACCCCGTACGCAGGGTTTACTTTTGTTTTGACTCCATCAGTCTCCCTCTAGATATTGCTCCACATCCCTCCGTCTCCAATCGTAAGTAAAATTGTTCTCTCCTTGCCTTTTCTCTTCCTGTTTACCTTCCCCTCTCCCTTATAATTCTCTTCTCCCCTCCCTCTTCCCTTCTCCATTGCCCAATTGCATGTCTCCCAACTTTACCTCCTCTCTCCTCACTCCCTTCTTCCTCCCCTCCTACCAAACATCTCTCTCTCTCTCTCTCTCTCTCTCTCTCTCTCTCTCTCTCTCTCTCTCTCTCTCTCAGTATCCACCCAAACATTATATGATCCGCGTTCTGTTCCCTTACCCCAAACTCTCTCTCTCTCTCTCTCTCTCTCTCTCTCTCTCTCTCTCTCTCTCTCTCTCTCTCTCTCTCTCTCTCTCTCTCTCTCTCTCTCTCTCTCTCTCTCTCTCAGATGGTGTAATATACCTTGATGACTACTTGTCGTAGACAGTTGTGGGACACTGCTCCCTACTCCAGCTGTTGCCTGCTTTCATGATGACTGGTATGTTGATGTAAGTGATGAGGTGTGGTGTGGTGAAATGTGGTGTGGTGTGGTGTGAAGGTGTAATTGTGGCAGTAATAGCATACAGTATTAAGTACGTCACCAACTGAACTTGCTCTTGAGTCTGAGGACATGTTCCTTGTTTTGCTCTTGCTCTCTTCACGCGATTTATTAAGCTTTGGAAACACTGCTCGAACTCGAGGGGATAGATGCAGTCTTCATTCACCCCGTCAATACTGGGGAGGTTTCTTAAGCCGATTAAAATTGTCCGAAATATCACTGCCACCGGACTGAAGGGATCAACCTTGAAACAGTATACCGTTTATACTGCACTGCATGTACTGGTAGACTGTAGTCCATTGAAACTGGATTGAAAAGAAAAAAGTAAATATTATGCAAACAAATTATTTTTTTTTTAGGTTTCACCATGAAGAGTAGCCATTCCTATGTAAACAATTATTCAGACAGGAAGACATATGGTACCAGATGTATGGTATATTGCAATGGAGGAAAAAAAAGCAAAACAATTTGCTGAAAAACTGTAATTAAAAAACTTTTTATGTTGCCCGCTTTAGGACTGATTTTTATGAAAAAAAAAAAACAACTAGAGAAGCATAATATATAAAAAGTAAAAGAATAACATCGTCATTGAACTGTTACTTTACTTGTTTAATGTTACTAATTAAGGCCTACTTTTAAATAAAGAAATAGCATATTACTATTAATAATCATCTCCCCCCCGCCACAAACACACCATGATATCATGTTCTCTAGCAATACGGTAATCACACATTCATGGACATGAAAATAAATTGGCTTAGGGTAATTCAACTGGGCATCCTAAAACCATCTTGAAACTCACCAGTCATTCCAACTTCGGTCATAATAATATAATCATATCATTATTAATCATTGTCTAAGGAATCACGTTTCCGTAACATTAGTGATTAGCTACCTGATAAAGATGAACCTGAGTGTAATCAACGTGTGGTTAGTAAACAGTGAATAAATGTAGAGCTTTTATAACATTGCACATCCTTGACTGTTCAAGGTCAGATGTTGTATGAAGATACAATCCTCTCTATTTTTATTATCTGTGGCGAAGCATTACACTTGTCGTCTATATGTTTTACACTTGGGACATCTTCTCTCTCTCTCTCTCTCTCTCTCTCTCTCTTCTTCAAGAGAAGTTCGAATATCTGCTCTTGGAAGGCTCCGGGCGATAATAACATGATATACAAAGTTCCTCAGCTTGAAAATTTGAGTTGATTTTAATGTCGGCAGTTGAGTCAACTGATGCATCAGCTGACTATTAAGCGGTATTCAATTTCGCCTATAAAGCAGGCATTTTTAGTAACTTTCTTATAAATTACAAAGTTGCTCATCTTGGAATTTTGAGGTGATTTGAAATGTCAGATGTTGCTTCAGCTGATGCATCAACTGAATGTTTAACAGTGTTTAATTTTGGCCGTAAGGAGGCATTATTATAGAATTATTTTACATAATTGAGTTTCAAAGAGAGAAACTTTTAAAAACTGGCTGTAATAGTTTTACCGTAGGACCAATAAGAAAGTTTCTTCTTGTTTACAGTAGTTAAGGAACACCAACATTCGGAAGAAACAAGTTTCTGCAAATATGTGTAATCCACCCCAAAACATAGCCCGTATAGGCCCACAGAACACCCTCAGAGCCAGAGTTTATGTGTTGGACTAAAAATCATTTGTGGCATTCTGTATCACCATTAAACATTGGAATCTACACATCCAAAGCTTATATTGACTTTTTTTTTTTTTATAACAATCACAGTATTTTGCTTATATACATAATTTAGTCATGAAATACTTAGTACCATAGTTGTATTTGTATATGCTATCATCCTCTGGCAGTGTCCCCAAACATTACTGGAAACAGTATTATAATCTGCGTACTGATCATCATTGGGCATAACTACATGAAATTAAGGAAGTTTATCATCAGGTCATGCATTTACACCAGGCTACTATCCTGTTACTAGAGTGTACGAGTATTTCACCTACAACGCTTACATAAATTTGCATGATAACAGAACTGGCATCTCCCTAGTTCCCACCTAAGCTCGGCCTTGGCTAGTACCGATCATTAAACCGGATCATGGAACAACGGAACTATAGGAAATATTACGTAATTCTTAATAACCATAGTTATTTAATGTTTCAATATACATGTAATGTTTAAAAATATTAATTAGGTAAAGAAAATAACAACCTTTACCTTATCATTTAATCATATCTCACAATCAGTTTATAGTATGCAACATCTTGTCCTCCCCCCCCCCTCTCTCTCAACTTGTACTCAGCTTGTACCTCAAGTTCCTATCGCTTCTCATTCTAAAGTTTTCTAGTCCACCCCCCCCCCCTTTAGCCCACGAGCACATTTTTTAAAAGCACTTTTCTTCTTTCTTTGCTTCTCATTTTTTTTCCCACTTTCATTGACATTAAATTTCCCTCCTATTTACTCTTGAACTATTTAGTAAGATGACTTTTGTGTTATTTTGTTCTTGCTTTCTCTAGACGATCTTATGCAGTTCACGAGAGCCTAGAACTTCCTATAACTCCTTCGTTACTAGGATGCTTTCTTAACCTAAAAATATGTATGGTGGTGGCAAGCATTAAATTTGAATAAATTACTCAGGCTGCATGAGTTATTGGCCCGGTGAAGGGGGCCATTTTCCGCCGTTCCAGAAGACATCATTCATTATGCACTCATCCACTACGTCACATTCGCAGAAGATTTGTCGGTGGTACCGTGGTTGAACTCTGGTCAGAGGACAATGTCCACTAACACGCCACTGTTCACATCAAAATATTTGTCAGAGGTTTTTCCACCCTGTTTAATAATGCCAGAAACGTATGGTGGTTCTCTAGATTAATTATCTGCTCAGGCCCTACAGGGTGAACTGTATTAGATAACGGCTTGAAGATTGGGCTTGGTCAGATGGTGAACTGGGCTGGGTGGTGATGGGTATGGATGAAATGAGGAGTTGGACTGGGCTGGTTTAGGTTGCATAGTGTTTTGGATCGGGTTGCGATGTAGATGGTGGGTTGGGTTAGACTGAGGTAATTTGTAGCCTTCCTAGTGTGTTCAGTTTATTGGTGAGTGATGAAATGGAGGAATAGTAGAAGAGGCTTTGTAATCTAGTAACATGTGAGTGATGGATAAGTTAAATGATTGTGTGTGTGTTGGATTAGATGATGGGTTGATTTGAGTTAAGCAGTATAGGTTGGTTAGATGTTGCTATAAACCGTGATGCTCAGTTCCCTCAGAACTGTGGGTCTTTTATTCAGACTTTATAGGCATGGATCCTAGCACTCAGTCAGCTTCCACGGTGTGTCTGATGACGTATATAAAATTATTTCATCAACAAATCCGACACAATCAATAATGAAACTTTATGTTCACATATTTTGATTCCCCCAGAAAAAATAAAGTTTCCCCCATCACAGTTGTGTGACTCGCAGAGTTTACTCAGCATCCCTAGGTATTTATCAGTCACAGGAACACTATTTCTCCTAGCTCTGCGTTCCTTGTATTGGTGGCAAGACTCATGGTGTCTATATGTTCTTAGTATTCTGTCAGTCATCTCATGGTTTTTACCATACGCACAGCGGCAGCAAGGTACAGTATAGTGTTTGTCCCTTACTGGTGTACTCTCGCACTCACTCATTCACTAATTGAGTTACATGAAAAGAATAACATTTATTCAAGGTATAATTCCTAAAAAAATACTGAATAAATTTTTTATATAATTGATGCATTAGAAACAAAAGCAATAACTACTACTAAAATAAATATAACCATTTGTAGTAGAAATATTCAAAGTATTTCCAAAAAATTTTATATATTGAAAATAATTCTATAAAATTATCCATCCGAAACAAAAGAAATAGCTTTTATTAAAACAATGATCACAGTTTGTAATAGTTATTAAATATATCGCATGCATGTTATCATTTACTGCACAGGCCAAATTATGGCACGGGCAATAATTTTTGTACACCTGGCTGTGCTGAATCACTGAGCGCTGGGTACAGCACCTCATAGTTTCCATATCTGAGCTGAAGTTTGTTCGAATACACACTCCGTTTGAACAAACTAACTAACTATTGTTTGTCATAGTGATTAACAGTCAGTAAGACTTACTGTTTGTGCACTTACTAAGTGAAAAACTGGAATATTTTTGTGAATTTGTGGAGCATACAGGTCAGTTTTACAGGTCGGTCAGGCCCGCGGGCCTTAGGTTGCCGATCCCTGTCATAAGGCATTCATATTATCTGATATATTACCAATGTCCATCATGCCATATCTCTTCCCTATATATATATATATATATAAAATCATGTCATGTATCTCTGTTAAATCATGTAAAGAATAGCTCAGAATTCTTCCTTCCCTGAAAACCATTGGTCCTGTAGAGAGTACTGCTTAGTAGGTTCACAGTTTTATGTAATTCTGGGGCTATACCAACTAGAAAATTCCTACCTCCAGAGAACTTTGAGGAATTCTGTCTTAAATTCCTCAAAATTTTGAGCTCTCAAAAGCTTGTCTGACTTCACCAAATTGCCAGCTGGGCAAGTTCCTGATTATTTTATTCTAGCTGAAAATTTTTTTTTCCTTCTCATCTGTAATGTTTCTTCTAACGAAGTATTGCTGACATTCATCTATCCCTGTCAGAATATCTATTCTATCTTTCTCAGTACCTGAAAATTTGTGAGATTTTTATCCTCATTATAAAAAAAGTGGCACTGGATTTGTGTGGTTTAAGGAAATAAATGTACTGGAAATTGCCTTATCCATTTGCATTGGATTTTCCTTGCAAGTGTCATTTGACGGTAAATCATATGGTTTTCCAGACCTGAGTTCTGTCTAATTTAAGTTGTCTAGATTATAATAAGTATGTGTGATAGGTCTAAAATCCTCACTATTTATGTCTGACCACGCTCACCAATCTTCAGTATTGTTTACTTAAGAGTAAATCGCATCTATTTGTTGCTCTTTATCGTCTCTATCTGGTGTGTTTTTTGTATCCCGAGTTTGGTGTTCTGCTCGTTCTTGTGTCTTTAATTGTATTTGGTTATTTGTGTTTTGCTCGTTTTCAGGTACTTGTAGTGGGCTATCAGGCACTGCTAATGCTGAGTCTTCTCTTTCTAAATATGGTGGCCTTTTAAACATAATGTTATTTACTCACTAGATCGCATTTCACATTTCACTTGATTGCTCAGAAAATTAAAATTATTAACCAGGTTTATGTCAGTGAAGAGTGTATACTTGTCTCTCACTGTACAGTTGGTAATACAGATGTGAAAGTTGTATGATAGGGAAATGTAAGTGAATGATGAAAATTATATATATATATATATATATATATATATATATATATATATATATATATATATATATATATATATATATATATATATATATATATATATCAGAATGTTGAGATAGATGAGAATGGCAGTGCTTTAGTGGAAATATGAGCCGGGAGGAGGTTGGTGATAGCCTATACCCTCTTCAGGCACAAAATGATCCATAAGTTTATGTGGCGAGTGTTCAGAAGGGTGGGTGGTGAACTGAATGAACAGAAGGCAACGATTGATTATGTGTGTGCGATTGAAAGGATGCGAAGGTGTGTAATGGATGCAAGAACATACAGAGGCTGGGGGAGTGAACTTTCTGACCATCACTTGGTAGTGGTGAGAATCGAGGTCCAAGTGAAATGGAGAAATAGAAGAAGGGAGTGACAGGAGGGAGTAGTACATGCAAGGAGGGTGGAAAGGTTACAAGAGGCTGAAAAAAAGACAACATGAGAGAGAAGTGGACGAGCGATTGGGTAACTATGGATTGGAGCAAATGGGAGACGTGGATGGTGTGTGCAAGATATTCATAGAAGAAATCTGTTCAGCATGTGAAGTGGTGTGTGGGGTGAAGAGAAGTCGAAAGGGGTGCAAGGAACAGCATGGTGGAATGAAGAGGTGAGACAGGCTGTGGCACAAAGGAAGAAGGCATATAGTGAGTGGATGAGAAACTGGGGCGTGGAAGAAGTTGAGAAACGGAAGAGGGACAGGGAGAGGTGAAAAGATTGGTAAGAGAGAGTAAGAAGTGAGTGGATGAGGAATTTAAAAGGAACTTGAGTGTAAAGTGGAGGGTATGTAAAACTAATGTTCTGGAAAGAGGTAGAGTTAGACAGGGTGGCAAAGAAGTTAGTCGGGGAGTGAAAGATAAAAACGGTAGATTAGTAGTAGAGAAGGGAGAAAAACTGAGCAGATGGAGAGAGCACTTTAAGGAATTGTTGAACATAGAGAATGAAAGTAATGAGTATAAGTGGCTTGGGAATGGCTGGGAGAAGGGGGGATGTGAGAAGTGAGGAAGAAATCAATAGCATGGAAGTTGTGGAAGCAATGAAGAATGTCAAAATGGGGAAAGCCCCAGGAATTGACAGAGTGTGTGGTGAAATGCTGAAGCATGGGGGAGAGATACTAGTAGAATGGATGTGGAAGATGTACAGATTGGCCTGGGAGGAAGATAGAGTCCTGGAGGATTGGAAGTCAGGTATGAATATTCCCTTGTACAAAGGAAAAGGGGAAAAAGAAATGTGTGGTAATCAAAGGGGCATTTGTCTTCTTAGTGTAATAGGAAAACTGTATGGTAGGATACTTATTGACAGAGTTAGGGAAATAACTGAGGAATTAGTTGGAGAAGAACAGGGAGGTTTTAGGAAGGTAAGAGGTTGTGTAGATCAAATATTCATTGCTAGATCTTTATTGGAAAAGTTTATAGAGAAGGGAAAGAATTGTATGCAGCCTTCATGCATTTGGAGAAAGCATATGACAGGGTGGATAGACAAGGATTGTAGAATATGCGGAGTTGATGGGAAGTTGTTGAATGCTGTGAAGAGTATGTATGAGGGTGTTAAGGCTGCAGTGTGTGTGGATAGTGAACTGAGTGAGTTTTTATTTGAAGGTTCGACCGAAACAGGGATGTGTCATGTCTCCATGGTTGTTCAATCTGTATTTGGATGGGGTTATGAAAGATATATACTAGGCAGGGAAGTGGATGTTGGATTGACCCTAATGAGAGAGGGCAGTGTTTGGAAACTCCCTGTACTATTGTTTGCAGATGATACTGTGTTGTTAAGTGAAGACGAAGGGGAGCTGCAAGGCATGGTGAACGAGTTTCTGAGAGTATGTAAGAAATGGAATCTAAAATTGAACGTAGGGAAGAGTAAAGTTATGGTCTTCGAGAGAAGTGAAGTCAGTGAATGTATAGCGAGGTTGGATGAGGAGGAAATGGACATTGTGATGTGTTTAAGTACCTGGGTAGTGTGATGAGTAAGGATGGAAGTTTGAAGAGTGAAGTGCTTGAAAGGGTACAACAAGGAAGAAAGGTTGCTAGTTCCTTGAAAGCAGTGATAAGAAACTGAAAAGTGAGCATGGAAGCGAAAAAGTTACATGACAGTATTGTGATGCCAGCTCCAACGTATAGAAGTGAAGCTTGGACCTTGTTAGAGGGACAGAAGTCAACAGTGAGAGGAGTGGAAATGAGTTATTTGAGAGGAGCCTGTGGAGTCACATGGGGAGACAGATTGTCAAATGAGGATGTGAAGGAGCTTTGTGGTCTGGATGTGGATGTAATAGGAAGCGTTAGGAGAAACACAATGAGGTGGTTTGGCCATGAGGAGAGGATGGAGACTGAGAGACTGACGAGAAGTGTGTATGTAAGTGAGGTGGAAGGGGGGAGGGAGGGAGAAGCCAAGGATGAGGTGGAGGACTGGAGTGGAGAGGTATATGAAAGAGAGGGGTGTGTGAGCTGGGAGCAGGGCGGTGAAATGGAGGGGGACAGGGCGACGTGGAGGCGATTTGTTTGTGGCCACTCCTTACGGGATTAAGGCGTCTGGATATATATATATATATATATATATATATATATATATATATATATATATATATATATATATATATATATATACTGGCGACTGACTGGTTGCTTGGAAAGCGCAGCCGAATAGGGAATACCAATACCAGGGCTTGTAGGAACATCTTTAATGGTGACGTTTCGCAATATCTCATTGCATCATCAGACCTAAAAGTAATAATTTATTTTAGCTATGGTAAAAATATTTATGTCTTTGATCAAACATTGCATTGAAAATAACTAAGAAATATTCTAAGGCAAATGGATATCCTACTTAAGTCATCAAAGAATAAAAACATCCATACACTAAAATGCACAATCCAGTGTAGTAAAAGCAAGAGCATTCAGGTAAAATTTCAAGATAAGAATACTTTCAAACCTTTAAAAACACAGCAGTTGAACAGATGAACTATTGTCACCGATAATGGGTTTGTAGAGATGTGTATAAAGTGTCTCCATGATGGGGAGGTCAGAGCTGTACTGGCTTCTAGCAAGGACTGTGAAGGAGGTTCGCTTGACAGGGTGATCGTGTGTGTGTGAGTGTTGTCTGATGGCACTAAAGGGTGGTTTAGTGACTGGTTTGCCTGTTCGAGCTGATGTACCTAAGTGTTCGTGTATGCGTGTTTTTAGATGTCTCTCTGTTTTTCCGATATATGACGCCTGGCAGCTATCACACATATTTCTGTAAACAACAGAGGACTCTAGATGTATGGGTACTTTATCTTTGATTCTGAAGAGAGTACCTATTATTCTCGTACTGAAAATGACTCTGAACTCTATTTGTGGAAAAGTGTGGTTGAGTAGTTTGCACAGCTTGTTTCTCAGGTGAAAACTATGTTTACCTCTGTACTCGAGCTTAGAGTAAATAGTGTGTTTCGGAACAGTTTGAAGTTTTTGAGCCACAGGGGTTAATAACTTGTTAATAGCTTTGCCAATGTAAAGGTCAGAGAAAATTTAGGGAACCCGTTGTTATAAAGCATATTTCTTATATACTCTAATTCCTTATGAAGCTGAAAATAATCTGAACAAATATGGTAGGCTCGGTTAGTCAGAGTTGTTATCAAATTACGTTTATAATTTATTGGTATGAATGAGCTGAATTTCGTACATAATCCCGTGAATGTTGGTTTCCGGTAAACATTGACAGTAAAAGTGGTGCCTGTTCTGGTGATACCTGTATCTAAAAATGGAAGCTTCTTATTCTTTTCTGTCTCAGATGTGAATTCTATGTTTGGATGTCTCAAATTAAGGTAGCTTAAAAACAGTGGTATATGATGTGGAGATTTAAAAAGTAAAAAGGTGTCATCTACATACGTCCTATAAAACAATGGCTTAAAATCATGTGGGCAATATTTAATCCAATTCTTCTCATGGAAGCTTAAGAAAATGTTACTTAGTGTTATGGCCAGTTTTGATATTAAATCTCTATTTACCAGTATCCCGCTAATGAGACTATTGATATTTGCATCGGTGAACTTTTTAAGGAGAATGACATAGTTTCCGGTTTTAGTAGTGAACAAATGCGTAAATTACTTAATTTAGCTGTAAAAGACTGCATATTTTTATTCAATGAGCAAGCCTACAGGCAAGTTGATGGGGTTGCAATGGGAAACCCCCTTGCCCCAACACTAAGTAACATTTTCTTAAGCTTCCATGAGAAGAATTGGATTAAATATTGCCCACATGATTTTAAGCCATTGTTTTATAGGAGGTATGTAGATGACACCTTTTTACTTTGTAAATCTCCAGATCATATACCACTGTTTTTAAGCCACCTTAATTCGAGACATCCAAACAGAAAATTCACAGCTGAGACAGAAAAGGATAAGAAGCTTCCATTTTTAGGTATAGATATCACCAGAACAGGCACCACTTTTACTACCAATGTCTACCGGAAACCAACATTCACGGGATTATGCACGAAAATCAGCTCATTCATACCAATAAATTATAAACGTAATTTGATAACAACTCCGACTAACCGAGCCTACCATATTTGTTCAGATTATTTTCAGTTTCATAAGGAATTAGAGTACATAAGAAATATGCTTTATAACAACGGGTTCCCTAAATTTTTCTCTGACCTTTACATTGGCAAAGCTATTAACAAGTTATTAACCCCTGTGGCTCAAAAACTTCAAACTGTTCCGAAACACACTATTTACTTTAAGCTCGAGTACAGAGGTAAACATAGTTTTCACCTGAGAAACAAGCTGTGCAAACTACTCAACCACACTTTTCCACAAATAGAGTTCAGAGTCATTTTCAGTACGAGAATAATAGGTACTCTCTTCAGAATCAAAGATAAAGTACCCATACATCTAGAGTCCTCTGTTGTTTACAGAAATATGTGTGATAGCTGCCAGGCGTCATATATCGGAAAAACAGAGAGACATCTAAAAACACGCATACACGAACACTTAGGTACATCAGCTCGAACAGGCAAACCAGTCACTAAACCACCCTTTAGTGCCATCAGACAACTCACACACACACACACGATCACCCTGTCAAGCGAACCTCCTTCACAGTCCTTGCTAGAAGCCAGTACAGCTCTGACCTCCCCATCATGGAGACACTTTATACACACCTCTACAAACCCACTTTTAGAGGAGTAGACTGTAGCACCAGTCGAGCAGGGCAGTACTCCCGAGGTGGATGGAAAGCTGATGACAAGGAGTGCTGGAGCTCCCGTTTCATCAGCCCTCAGGACTAGTTCCTGACCATCCACCTTTGCTGAACTTTTTCAGTGTCTCAGTTACACAGAGAGTAGGCCAGCATGCTCTCCAGTACAAATTTCTCTAACTATCTTCACCAAACTACATGCACAGTACACACTACACTTCCTATTCAAAATTTACCCAAAATGGCGTCGTTTTACCAAGCCTCGGAGTCCCCAGGGGGGGGGACCATAAATGCCCCCACCATCTGCCCCTCTCCCGGTGACGACTCAAGATGCCTGGAACCACTGTCTGACTCTCTTCTTCTTCATTTCTGCAACATTCGCGGCCTTTCCTCTAACTTTCGCTCTGTTGAGCACCACCTCTCCTCCTCTAAACCTCACCTTCTTTTTCTAACGGAGACTCAGCTGTCTGAGGCAACTGACAGCAAACCCTTTTCTGTATCCTCCTACTTTCTCTATACTCATTTCAAAGCCAAAGGTGGCTGTTGTGTATATATACGCAACGACTTATCTTGCTCTCGTGTTCCTGAACTTGATTCTTCTGAATTCTCCACACTCTGGCTTCGGCTTTCCTGTCATTCTCTGACTAAATATATCTGTGCTGTTTACTTATCCCCCTAATTCTACCTGACTATCAAAAAATTCTTCGACTATCTTACTTCTACGATGGAACACATTCTATCCATTTCTCCTTTCTCTGAAATCTCCATTCTTGGAGATTTCAATGTTCACCACCACCTTTGGCTCTCCTCTCCTTTCACGGATCCACCTGGTGAACAAGCCTACATCTTTTCTATCCTTAATGACCTAGAGCAGCTTGTACAGCACCCTACCCGTATCCCTGACCGCCTTGGAGAGAGCTCCAACATACTTGACCTCTTCCTCACAACTAATCCTTCTGCTTACTCTGTTAATCTTTTCTCTCCGTTGGGCTCCTCCGATCACAACCTTATTACCTTAACCTGTCCTATCACTCCGGTACGGCCTGTGGACCCTCCAGAGAAACGTCGTCTGTGGCATTTTGGAGCCGCAGACTGGGAGGCCCTCAGGCAGTACTTCTTTGATTTTCCCTGGAATGATTATTGCTTCCATGGCCGTGAGCCATCTGAGTGTGCTTTGCGCATTACGGAGGTTATTCTCTCGGGCATGGAAGCATACATTCCTTTCTCATATCCTTTGACTAATGCAAGAAAGCCTTGGTTTAATCACGCTTGTTCTAATGCTGTCCGCAACAAGGAGAGGGCCTACAAAAGGTACCGGAGCCAACCCACCCATGAATCACATCATCTTTACGTTTCTTCCCGGAATCGTGCTAAGTCTGTTCTTCGCTCTACTAAAAATAATTTCATCCATACTAAATGCTCTCAACTCTCCAACTCGAATTCTTCCCGCTCCTTCTGGCATCTTGCCAAAAATCTTTCTAACAACTTTACCTCATCATCCTTCCCTCCTCTTTTCTACTCTGATGGTTCTGTAGCTATTTCTTCTACTGATAAAGCAGATCTCTTCGCACAGACTTTCTCCTCCAATTCTACCTTAGACGATTCCGGTGCTGTTCCTCCATCACTTCCCCCCTCTGACTTCCTCATGGCTGACATTAAAATTTCTTCAGTTGATGTATTTTCTGCCATCACTGGCCTCAGTACTAACAAGGCATATGGGCCTGATGGGGTCCCTCCTGTTGTTCTCAAGAACTGTGCTTCTGTGCTTACACCCTGCCTAGGCAAACTCTTTCGTCTTTGTCTGTCAACTTGTACCTTTCCTTCTTGCTGGAAGTTTGCTCTCATTCAGCCAGTCCCAAGAAGGGTGACCACTCCCAACCCTCCAACTATCGTCCAATTGCTTTAACGTCCTGTATTTCAAAAGTTTTCGAGTCAATTCTTAATAGAAAAATTTTAAGGCATCTTTCCTATCACAACCTTCTTTCTGATCGTCAGTATGGGTTCCGTCAGTGACGCTCCACTGGCGATCTTCTCACCTACCTTTCAGACTCCTGGTCATCCTCCTTTCGGGACTTTGGCGAAAGCTTTGCCATTGCACTTGACATCTCAAAGGCTTTCGATCGAGTCTGGCATAAATCATTAATTTCCAAACTGCCCTCCTACGGTTTCTATCCTTCTATCTGTGCCTTCATCGCTAGCTTCCCTTCTGGTCGTTCTATAGCCGCTGTTATAGACGGCCATCGTTCTTCTCCTAGATCTATCAACAGTGGTGTTCCTCAGGGCTCTGTCCTATCACCAACTCTCTTCCTTTTATTCATCAATGATCTTCTAAGCTGTACATCTAACCCTATCCACTCATATGCTGATGACTCCACCCTTCACCTTTCCATTCGGTTCCCGCAACGCCCATCTCAACAGTTACTTCAACAAACAAGGGATGAGGCTATGGCACACCTAATGTCTGACTTGGCTCGTATCTCTGACTGGGGTAAAAATAATATGGTTGTCTTTAATGCATCTAAGACTCAGTTCTTACACGTTTCAACCCGACAAAATCTTCCACAGGTATACCCACTAATGTTTAATAATATTCAGCTTAATCCTACATCATCCTTGAACATGCTTGGGGTTTCATTTACTCGGGACTTATCTTGGAAAGATCATATTACATCTCTTGTAAAATCTGCTTCCAAGAGATTGGGTGTGCTAAGCCGACTCCGCTCTTTCTTTACCCCTGCGCAATTGTTGACTCTATACAGGGGTTTTATCCGCCCCTGTGTGGAGTACAACTCTCATGTGTGGGGAGGCTCCCCTCATACAGCTCTTCTCAATAGGGTGGAGTCAAAGGCTTTTCGTCTCATTAACTCTCCTCCTCTTACTGACTCCCTTCAACCTCTGTCTCTTCGCCGCACTGTTGCATCTTTATCTCTTTTCTATCGCTACTTTAATGGTCACTGCTCCTCTGAACTGTCTGCTTGCATTCCTCCACCTCTACGACGGGCGCGTAGCACCCGTCTGGCAGCAGACTCTCATCCTTTTTCTGTCCAACTCTCTAATGCAAGAATTAACCGTTACTCCCAGTCTTTCATTTATGCAACAGGTCAACTCTGGAACTGTCTCCCTCTGTCTGTATTTCCTGCTGCCTATGATCTCCAGTCTTTCAAACGCAGTGTCCAGGCATCTCAAAATGATCGGATCTTGAATTTGGCTCTATATTGTATTTTGTTTTTCTCTTGGAGGGAACTGTTACTGCGGGCTCATGGTCTTTGGTTCCTTCTTCCTCGCATAAAAAAAAAAAAAAAAACTATCGGTGACAATAGTTCATCTGTTCAACTGCTGTGTTTTTAAAGGTTTGAATGTATTCTTATCTTGAAATTTTACCTGAATGTTTTTGCTTTTACTACACTGGTTTGTGCATTTTAGTGTATGGATGTTTTTATTCTTTGATGACTTAAGTAGGATATCCATTTGCCTTAGAATATTTCTTAGTTATTTTCAATGCAATGTTTGATCAAAGACATAAATATTTTTACCATAGCTAAAATAAATTATTACTTTTAGGTCTGATGATGCAATGAGATACTGCGAAACGTCACCATTAAAGATGTTCCTACAAGCCCTGGTATTGGTATTCCTTTTATATATATATATATATATATATATATATATATATATATATATATATATATATATATATATAACCTTAGGGTTAAGGGACTGAACATGGAGGCTGCAATGGATCATGCAGCGTGGAGAGCCGCCATTAGGTGACCAAGGCCGGCACATGCAAGCATGTTGGAGCCTTTAAAAACGAAACGAAACGAGATATATATATATATATATATATATATATATATATATATATATAATTGTTAGGTTTGTTCGTTTGTTGTTATTACTATACTAGTTAAGACTGAATTAATATTAGTTTGTTATTGAATGTTTAAGTGAGTAACATTTACAAATGACGAAGTGCTAATGAATTAATACAGCATTGGAAAGAATTATCAACTCACTGATTATGATTCAGGAGAGAATACTTGCTAGGGAAGATGATGATGATGTCGGCTACTGAAGAACGGTGATGGACAGCTTAGGGTCTTTTTGTGCTGTCGTCAGTGCCACGCCTTCCCACAGGGTCGTCGGTAGGGAGGTAGGTAAGTAGGTAGGTAGGTAGGGAGGGAGGTAGGTAGGTAAGTAGGCAAAGATCTTGTTATGGTGTCGTCAGCTCACTCTTGTCATCACTGAAGGGTTCACCACAGCATTCCTTTGTAGTGGAGATATTGGAGTTGATGGTGGAGGAATGACGGAGGTGTTGGTGGTGAAGAGTGGTGGAGTTGGGGTGGATTGATGTGTTACGCTGCTTTTAGCAAATGATAACACTGCTGCAAGTCACTGCTTCCCACTGGTAGTTGTGGAGTACAGTAGTGGATTGCAGGTGTGGAGTGTTGGTGTGGAGTGCGGGTGTGGAGTGGAAGTCTGAGATCTGCTAGTGTCAACTCAGCTCGCCATCTTAACACAACTCAGATGTTCTTCCTCTTCAAGACACTGCACTTTTTTTTTTCTAGTGCAAAAAAGAAAGAACCAAAGACCAGGAGCCCGAAAACCGTTCCTTCCAAGAAAAAAAAAAAAAAAAGGGCCAAATTCAAGATCTGTTCATTTCAAGATGCCTGGACACACTGCGTTTCAAAGACTGGAGATCATAGGAAGTATGAAATGCAGACAGAGGGGGACAGTTCCAGAGATGACCTGTTGCAATACTGAAGGACTGGGAGTAACGGTTAACTCTTGCATTAGAGAGCCGGACAGAAAAGAGATGAGAATTTGTTGCTAGACGGGTGCTACGCACCCGTCGTAGAGGTGGAGGGACGCAAACAGACAGTTCAGAGGAGCAATGACCATTGAAGTAGCGATAGAAAAGAGATAAAGATGCAACAGTACGGCGAAGAGACAGAGGTTGAAGGGAGCCAGTAAGAGGAGGAGTGTTGATGAGACGAAAAGCCTTTGACTCCACCCTACTAAGAAGAGCTGTATGTGGCGAGCCTCCCCACACATGAGAATTGTACTCTAAACAGGGGCGAATAAAACCCGTGTATAAAGTCAACAACTGTGCAGAGGTAAAGGTACGGAGTCGGCTAAATCGCATTCCTCACCCATTACTCGTTGCACATTACTCGTTAGCTTTATTCTTGCTTGTTTTCCTCCTCATTTTAGAATTGCCGTCTTTTTGAGTTGCTAGACGTTTCTCGTAAATCATAGAGGTTAAATCGGAGATAGTTGTTGTAGATCCTAGTTAAGTAGTTAGTTGATCGTTGATCGTAATTGTGTGTAGTTGATTTCATCTTAGAATTGTTGCTTGTAGATATGCTTCGTATCGTGGTAATTGAGCAATCGTAGAAAACTGAAGTAAGTTTCTTATATTTTTACCGCTGTTGTTCACCACTGTTGTTTACCACTTCTGTTCCGCTTCTTTTACCGCTGCCACCAGTGTGGATAGGATAAGGTAGGGAGTTATGTAGGTAATCAGGTTAATAGGTGAAAACCAGTGTCAATAAAGTCGCGGGGCTTTAGATAGCGCGGGGTTGGTGCCGCTCATTCTCACTGGATTTTCTATCTTCAAACATTAGTGAGGTGAGATATAGGCACTCTTGGGTTACAGAGTTTATTGTACACAATTATGTCGAGATCTGATGAACAGAGTAATGTTGCGTGGCGGCTAACCTCCTACTATCCTGTCTCCTAAGCATCCTATCTTCTGTCTTTGATTTTTCTCTCTGGCTCTCTGATTATGCCCTCCAATTTCTGAGAATATATACGGCTTGGTGGGCCTGTGTGTAATGTCTAGTAGTTTTCCATGAGTAGTTTCCATGACGTCAGATTACTGGCTCAAGCTGGTTAAACTGCTCGCCTCATGAAATTCCTGTATCGTCTGAGCTAAAACGGGTCTGTTGATATATATCATGTGTATTGGCATTCCTGGCTAGAGGCTGTGTACACAGTGCATTAGTGTTACACATTGTGCTATGACCTATCAATGCCTATGTATTAATGCTTATAACCATTACATATTGCACTATAACATATTAATGCCTTTGTAATAAAGCCTATATATTAATCTATCTATCTATCTATCTATCTGTTGCCAGACGCCATAATCCCGTAAGGGGTGGCCATTTGACTTTGAGTTATTTGTTTCACGGGGAGGGGCACTAACCCTCCACCAACCCACTTGTTGACACTTAGGGAGCACGTATGGTTTGGTTATATGATTACCACCCAGCGTTGTAAATGGTTTCTTGGCTTACAGGAAGCCATTTGGCTTGTCACTCAATGTAAAGCCACCTGAAAAGGAGAGAAAAGCAATAGGAATTGACAGTAAGGATGGGAGAAATAGGAAGAGAGGAGGGCAGGCACAGAAAAAGAATCATAAAGGTGAAGGAAGAAGTAGGCAGCACTACATCAAGTGAGTGGATGATGGTCGCCACCACCTATTAATGGTTATGTATGAATTATTCGCTTATAACAATTACATACTGTGCTATAACATATTAATGCCTTTATACTATTGCCTATACCTTGACTTGCCGTAAAAAACACCCCCGCTATTACAAGCAGACTAATCCCAGTTGGGATAGTGTGTGTTCATAGTCCATGGATAGTGGTTACTAGTGCCCATATGGTGTGTGTAGAAGAATTACTGGGGAATAGAGAAAAGACCATCTACCCAGAGGCATAAAGATAAAAATATAACCATTACCTCTGCACTCCCTACATTATATACATTCTCTTTCGATTCTCACCATTCTCTGCTACCAAATTTCATACCCTCCACTCCCTGTATAAAAATTTTCTCTCTTTCCTCTCCATGTCATACACATACCGTACACATTTTCTTCTCTTCACTCTCCATATACATTCTCCTTCTCCTCTTACTTCTCCATATATTATCTCTCTCTTGTGTCCACTATTTTTTTTCCTTCCCTTCTTCCCTATGTGGTTCCTTTCCAGTAAGCCGACCTGACTGGATATTTGTTTGACACTTCACTTTATCATTCTTACCCCTTTTTTTGTTTTTGTTTTTTTGTTTTTCTACCACTCTGATCCTTCTCTCTCTCTCTCTCTCTCTCTCTCTCTCTCTCTCTCTCTCTCTCTCTCTCTCTCTCTCTCTCTCTCTCCATATATCATTCCTCTGTTCTCTCACTCCACCCTACTACCTCATCCTCCCCTTGCCCTCTCGGGCCCTATCAGTTACAGCGGTGGATCTCTCGCTGGAAAATTGGACACCAGGTCAGTCCTGTGTCACCAGGAGGGCGAAGTTTGAACTCTGTGATAATGCTGATATTGCTGTGTATCTGGGATGGTGTTGCTGTTGTCGTGGTGGTGGTGATGATGATGGCACCAGGCTCATATAAACCTGAACCCGGTGGACTGAAGCCTGAAGTTGCCGCTCACTTCCTGTCCTTCTGTTTTACTTTAAGAGAATAGATAGCTGATTGACGTTTATAGAACCAGGCAAGGAGTTGCCACCACGTGAAAGCCTCCTTCTTCGGCGCCCAAGTTTACATACTATACAAAGCAGCTATGAGATTGGCTATCTCTCTTCGTTTCAGTGTGGTTGCACTGGCTCACTGCTCACAAAATAAAATGAAAATGAAAAAAGAAAGAAGTCACTAACACCATGACAGACCCGGTGCACCACCACCTCCAGCAAGTACACCCTTATGACGCACGAATACGATGCTGTTCCCCAACTCGTTTAATTCATGCCATGGACCTCACGTCAGTCTCCACCTTCGTTCCAGTTCATGCTCTACATCCCCTCAAGCTCTTGTCCTAAAAACACAATCCATGCAGTAATCCTCCATAATTCCCCAACATTCCAGGCAATCAACCCGCCTTGTCACAATCTCCATCTGGGTAATCGTCCAAATGATACCCAACATATATACCTGTGCATGGTGATGGATTATCCCCTAGCACCCTGACTATCATCATCATCATCATCATCATCATCATCCAGTTACATTACCTCACCACCACCACCAGCATCACCACTACCAACAACAACAACAATAATATTACTAACAATTACAGCAACACTACCACCACCGCTATCACTACCATTACCACCACCACTAGCGCTATCACCGCCATTACTACCGCCACCACTAGCACTAGCAGCACCACTACTATCTCTCCCACTACGATCCACTGTCACCGTTTTAAACGACTCCCACCGCCAGCACCAACACAGTGTCTTGCTACACCATCACCACTCCCACCACTAAGCTTTATCACCTCACTCTAATACCATTATTACCACCAACGTCTCCATTATCCTCACTATTGGTATTCCACATCACCATACAAATACAATTCGATTAGCACCCACACCACTACAACACACTACACTTAAGTACACTGCATTGTGGTAGGTGCTGACGACCATCATTCGCTCACTTGATGTAGTACTGCCTGCTTTTTCCAAAGATGACTCTACACTGAGTGCAAACCTAAAAATTTCTTGTAACCCAGGACACCATTTACAAATCTGGGTGTCTGGGTGGTTACCATATATATATATATATATATATATATATATATATATATATATATATATATATATATATAGGTGATTTGGTACCAACTATAATATCCCCTGTAACTGGATGCAGAAACGCAAATAAGGCGTCCATCCAAGAACCAAACATACACACTCTTTCCTGCCCTGTCCACAGCAAGGGAATATCGGTTCCTTGCACGGGATGGCTCTACAGGGGCAATGCCTGCCTGTGGTTGATGGGTCTGCTCTGCCAGATAGACCAAGTTTATTCTACCACTACTACTACTACGCAATTGAAAATGTAAAACACTTCATACTCTCATCACTACACTACACATTACTACAGTGCATTGTACTATAAAAAATCATTACAATTGACACCCTGACCACTACATAACACTACACTGCACCACAGTGTACATTCCAAACATTGTAGTCCGTTCAACTTGTTCATGTTCAGTTGCTTTCCCAAAGCTCAGCGGCAGGATGTGACAATACCGCATTCGTTCGTTCGTTTAAAGATTTCCTGCACCTGAAGTGCAGGCCGGGCCATTCATTAGCCCGGTCAGTGGGGTATGGGCTGACTTAAAAAATAGTAAGGGGGAAGACAGGACCTGGGGATTGCCCAGCACACACGCCCTGTCTTCTGGCTGGCTTTGTGGTGTGTGTGCGACAATACTGCAGCTGTATATCATAATTTCCATAGAACTTCTGCGTAGGTAACAGCAAGTTTATTCTAGAGTAGACTGTTGCACCAGTCGAGCAGGGCAGTACTCCCAAGGTGGATAGAAAGCTGATGACAGGGAGAGCTGGAGCTCCCGTTTCATCAGCCCTCGGGACGAGGTCCCGACCATCCCCTTTTACTTAACTTTTTCAGTGTCCCAGTAACACAGAGAGTAGGCCAGCATGCTCTCCAATACAAGTTTCTCTATCAACACCATACTACATGCACAGCACACACCACACTTCCTTTTCAAAAAAAAAAAAAAAATGCCGTCGAATAACATAGCCTCGGAGTCCCCAGGGGAGGGGACCATAAATTCCCCCATCTTCTGCTCCTCGCTCGCTGACGACTCAAGATGCCTGGAACCACTGTCTGACTCTTCTTCTTCTTCATTTCTGCAACATTCGTGGCCTTTCCTCTAACTCTCGCTCTGTTGAGCACCACCTCTCCTTCTCTAAACCTCACCTTCTTTTTCTAAATGAGACTCAGCTGTCTGAGGCAACTGATAGCAGACCCTTTCCTATATGCTCCTACTTTCTCTATACTCATTTCAAACCCAAAGATGGCTGTTGTGTATATATACGCAACAACTTATCTCGCTCTCGTGTTCCTGAACTCGATTCTTCTAAATTCTCTGCACTCTGGCTTCAGCTTTCATGTCTTTCTCTGACTAAATATATTTGTGCTGGTTACTTATCTCCTAATTCTACTGACTATCAAAAATTCTTTGACTATCTTACTTCTACAATGGTACACATTCTATCCATTTCTCCATTCTCTGAAATCTCCATTCTAGTAGATTTCAGTGTTCACGACCACCTTTGGCTCTCTTCTCCTTTCACTGATCCACCTGGTGAACAAGCCTACACCTTTTCTATCCTTAATGACCTAGAGCAGCTTGTACAGCACCTTACCTGTATCCCTGACCGCCTTGGAGAGAGCTCCAACATACTTGACCTCTTCCTTACAACTAATTCTTCTGCTTGTACTGTTAATCTTTTCCCTCTGTTGGGCTCCTCCTATCACAACCTTGTCACCTTAACCTGTCCTATTGCTCCGGTACGGCCTGCAGACCCTCCAAAGAAACGTCATCTGTGGCACTTTGGAGCTGCGGATTGGGAGGCCCTCAGGCAGTACTTCTTTGATTTTCCCTGGAATGATTATTGCTTCCATGGCCGGGAGCCATCTGGGTGTGCCTTGCGCATTACGGAGGTTATTCTCTCTGGCATGGAAGCATACATTCCTTTATCATATCCTTTCACTAATGCACGAAAACCTTGGTTTGATCACACTTGTTCTAATGCTGTCCGCAACAAAGAGAGGGCCTATAAAAGGTACCGGAGCCAAGTGGTGACATGTAGAGGTGTAGGAGGACTACTGGGCCTTGGGATAGGCCACTGCCCCCAAGAAATAGGCCCTGAGCCTCTGCCCAGAGTCGGACACGAAAAAAAAAAAAAAAACTGAATCACATCTTTTATACGTTTCTGCCCGGAATCGTGCTAAGTCTGTTCTTCGCTCTGCTAAAAAATAATTTTCTTCCGAACTAAATGCACTCAACTCTCCAACTCGAATTCTTTCCGCTCTTTCTGGCACCTTGCCAAAAACCTTTCTAACATCTTTACCTCATCATCCTTCCCTCCTCTTTTCTACTCTGATGGCTCTGTAGCTATTTCTTCTACTGATAAAGCATATCTCTTCGTTCAGACTTTCTCCTCCAATTCTACCTTAGACGATTCCGGTGCTGTTCCTCCATCACTTCCCCCCTCTGACTTCCTCATGGCTGACAGTAAAATTTCTTCAGATGATGTATTTTCTGCCATCACAGGCCTCAGTACTAATAAGGCATATGGGCCTGATGGAGTCCCTCCTGTTGTTCTCAAGAACTGTGCTTCTGTGCTTACACCCTGCCTAGGCAAACTGTTTCACCTTTGTCTATCAACTTGTACCTTTCCTTCTTGCTGGAAATTTGCTCTCATTCAGCCAGTCTCAAAGAAGGATGACCATTCCCAACCCTCTAACTATCGTCCAATTGCTTTAACATCCTGTACCTCAAAATTTTTCGAGTCCGTTCTTAATAGAAAAATTTTAAAGCATCTTCCCTATCACAACCTTCTTTCTGATCGTCGGTATGGGTTCCGTCAGGGACGCTCCACAGACGATCTTCTCACATACCTTTCAGACTCCTGGTCATGCTCCTTTCGGGACTTTGGCGAAAGTTTTGCCATTGCACTTGACATCTCAAAGCCTTTCAATAGAGTCTGGCATAAATCTTTAACTTCCAAACTGCCCACTTACGGTTTCTATCCTTCTATCTGTGCCTTCATCTCTAGTTTCCTTTCTGGTCGTTCTATAGCCGCTGTTGTAGACGGCCATCGTTCTTCTCCTAGGTCTATTAACAGTGGTGTTCCTCAGGGCTCTGTCCTATCACCAACTCTCTTCCTTTTATTCATCAATGACCTTCTAACCTGTACATCTAAGCATATCCACTCATACGCTGATGACTCCACCCTTCACCTTTCCATTCGATTCCCGCAACGTCCATCTCAGCAGTTACTTCAACAAACAAGAGATGAGGCTATGGCACACCTAATGTCTGATTTGGCTCTTATCTCTAACTGGGGTAAAAATAATCTGGTTGTTTTTAATGCATCAAAGACTCAGTTTTTGCACCTATTAACCCGACAAAATCTTCTACAGGTATACCCATTAATGTTTAATAACATTTAGCTTAATCCTGCTTCATCCTTGAACTTGCATGGGGTTTCATTTACTCGGGAATTATCTTGGAAAGATCATATTACATCTCTTGTAAAATCTGCTTCAAAGAGATTGGGTGTGCTAAGCCGACTCCATTCCTTCTTTACCCCTGCACAATTTTTGACTCTATACAGGGGTTTTACCCACCCCTGTGTGGAGTACAACTCTCATGTGTGGGGGGTTCCCCACATACAGCTCTTCTCAATAGGGTGGAGTCAAAGGCTTTTCGCCTCATTAACTCTCCTCCTCTTACTGACTCTCTTCAACCTCTGTCTCTTCGCCGCACTGTTGCATCTTTATTTCTTTTACTACTTCAATGTTCACTGCTCCTCTGAACTGTCTGCATGCATTCCTCCACCCCTACGACGGGCGCGTAGCACCTGTCTAGCAGCAAACTCTCATCCCTTTTCTGTCCAACTCTCTAATGCAAGAGTTAACCGTTACTCCCAGTCCTTCATTTATGCAACAGGTCAACTCTGGAACTGTCTCCCTCTATCTGTATTTTCTGCTTCGTATGATCTCCAGTCTTTCAAACGCAGTGTGTCCAGGCATCTCGAAATGATTGGATCTTGAATTTGGCTCTCTCTTGTATTTGTTTTTCTCTTGGAAGGAACAGTTATGCGGGCTCGTTGCCTTTGGTTCCTTCTTCCTCACATAAAAAAAAAAAAAATACGGACTTTGTTTTTAAATACTGCTAAACATTTAAAATGATCAGATGGCAATTTTGGGCCAAGTTAAAATGTACAAAGTATATAGTACAAAGCACTACATTACACATATTCATCACTACATACACGACGCTGCACAGCATACCATCACCATTACAGTGCACCTCACCACACTTCACACCCTCACCACAATTCATCTTTGCAACTCCTGACCTCACAAAATGGCCTCGTTTACCCTGGACAGCTGGTGGCAGGTGGTGGCGACTACTATCCAGTCACTTGACATAGTGGTAATTGGGTGGAGAGGCAAATGAGACTTCCATCTAGGATCCAGACCTTCACACTGTTCCCTGCTCCTCACTGTGACGAGGCGCTGTGTCAGGGAGCACTGGTGCACTGCACTGGACAGCCCGTCAGGGGCTAGTACTTGCCTGCAGTTAATGGGTCTGCTCGGCCAAATACAATGGGACTACTTAACAACAAAAACCAGGAAAGTAATCAGTCATATCTAATATCAAGCGTGTGATTCACGAGCACCAGTTTTTTTCAGTTAGTTGTTGCTGATTGGTTAATTTTACACACATCAGATTGCGATATTTTGCTAAATATTTCTTTAAGAAGAGCCATAAACGACCTCAGTATCAACACAGGGTTGGGATTACAAAACATCCTTACAACAGATTTTCAGTCGTAACTAAAAATATGTTTTTATGGGAAGAACTAAATATGGAAACAAAATGTCACTGCTTTCCATAATCTTGCAGAGAACCTAAAAATCCTGCAGTAATTTCTGTTTCGTAACTGAGATTAATTCATGAAGTTAAAACGGAAGACAGAAAGATTCGACAGCATCCTTGACCATCTTACAAATAGAAGTATGAGTTACGAAAGGGAATAGTTCGTAGTGCATTTGTGCATCCCACTTCAGAATTATTACAAGTCATTATTGTAACCCCTTTCTGGATATTTTTGTAACCGCCAGATGAGTTTGTTAGTAAAGGAACGACCTTTCTAATCAGAGAGAATACTGAAGGTAATATCTAACCCTTCTAGTTCCAGCAGTCGTCCCAAAAGCAAATAAAGTAATCGGGACAAGGACAGTAGAGTTGCCCTACATTCGGATTTTCCCGGACATGTCCTGCATTTAGGTGTCAAAATCTTCGTCCGGGAGAAATTTTAAAATTCTCCAAAAGTTCGGAATTTCAACTTCCATCACTTTTTCTCGAAAAAATAATATATCAATATGAGAGAGAGAGAGAGAGAGAGAGAGAGAGAGAGAGACCTTCGTTCAGATCTCGTTCAGTTTTCGTCAGCTGATAAGTGTTGCCAACTTGGCTGGTTTAGCGCTAGCAGCTAACTAAAATGTTCTGCCTTTTATTCTTCTGCAGCCATGATTTTTTTTTTTTTTTTCATACTTAGTGCTGTTATAGCCATAAAATAAATGGTAATTGCATGTAATTATTGGCTTAGTTTTCATTTTTACACTAGAATTTGTTATTCTTATGATCATATGTTGCATCTAAGGTGTTTTACTATTTTTAAGTCAAAATTTAGCCAATTTTGCTATATTATTTACGGTACGTATATTGACAACTATTACCGCCAAAGGTATCGGTGGTTGGCCAGTCACGAACCAGCTGTGACGGTGTCTGGTTGTTTGTGGGCCGGTTGCCACTGCTACAGTTTACGAATTGTTGCAGTTTTCCAAACCGTAAAAAACCCTGACGAAATGCTCAAACGAAAATGTAAATTCGTAACAGAGATGCAGAACAAACTCCCGTCTTTTGTGAGAGGCAGGAATGAATGGGAAGCTGTTTCGTGTGTAAATCAGGAACGTACGTCTTTGTGCCATATAAAGGTTTTAGTGATTTGCAGAACTATGAGAAACACAAGAGAATAGTGCAAGGAAAGAGCTCAACGAAACATAGATTATTTTGTCAAACCAGGAAGTAAAACTGAAGATACTGTCACTGCTGCTGAAGGCACTTCTGCATGTCACACTGTTAAGCATCACAGTAGTTTTGCATCCATGGACAGTTCATCTGTCTTGCTGAAATAGATTTTCTAAGGTCCTGAGGTGGGAAGGAAGTTTTCTAGTGCTCGAACAAAGACAGATGCAATCGTTACTTCTGTACTTGCACCTGTTGCCTTGAAAAGTCACGAAGAAAATGAGAACATACTGTGGAATTATTAGAGATTGAAGTAATCACAATGCAATAAAGCTGTTTCCTGTAATTATGCAGTATTTTGATTGGAAGAATGGTGGTGTACTGTCGAAACTGATTGAGTTTATGAACACACCTAATGAGACTGCAGACACCATTGCTAATTATGTTCAAGAAATCCTAGAGATAAATGGACTGTCTGCAGTGTGTTGCATCCACACTTGACAGTTGCAATATAATGTTTGGAGGACTCAGGTGACATAAAGAACGGAATGATGTTTTTGCAAATTTGAAGAAAACGTTTGAAAAGAGATCGTTAACTGGAGTGGGTTGCCCAGCACATTTTAAACAACTGTGTCCATCATGGAGCAGAAAGAATGGATATTGATACTGAAAATATAATTGGTAAAATTTATGAGTATTTTCATATCTAGGACAGTTCGAACTTAGCAGCTAAAGGAGTACTGTAATCTGCTGAGGTTGAGTACAAAAGGCTCCTGTCATATAGTAAGACTTGCTAGCTGTCGCAATTTCCTGGCATCATGCAGATATTTCCTGATCTTAAGTCCTTTCTGTCGCTAGGCAACCCACCCACAGTAATTAAAAAAACTCTTTGAGAATGAATGAGTGAGATTTACCTCTGGCACAAGCACTCATTAGTGACTATTTTACACACACATTCAAGCAACTAAAAGGGAAAACAATTCTGTTGTAGAGGTGCTGACAAGTTTGGAGTCTGCTCATACAGTGCTTGTAGCAAGAAACAGAATTTTATGTCCTTAAAAGTTAAAGGACTGGTTGCTCAGACACGCACTGAGGTGAAGAAGAGTGTAACAGATTAATCTGTACAATAGATGCTTAGAGTTTCTGGGTAAGTGGATGAAATCAATAGAAGAGTTTTCTTGTTTCAAGTGGATAACCTTGAGTGATACACCCAATTGAACTAATGTGGAGCCTTGTGTCAGATACTTGATAGACAAGGGGGTAGAAGTTGACGACGTGAAATACTTTGATCAAGTCAGTAACCTGAAGAAGTTTGCAGAAAATTACAAAAGTGATGAAGAGTTCAATAAATTGCCAGCACATAAAAAATGGACCAAGTACTTTGAAAAATCAAAGAATTTTGAATGCAACTCAGAACTGCTAAGAACTGCACAATTTTTCTTTGCTATAGCATCTCAATGCAAGTGTAGAGCGAGTTTTTTTTTCTCTGATGCAAAGTCAGTGGACAAAGGAAAGGAATAAGTTGAGTGTTGATACAATGAAAGATGTCCTGACTGTGCAGTACAACTTCTGAGAAACACCTGGCAGTGACTTCATATTTTTAAAGAGCAATCAGCCATTACTGAAAAAGATCAGAATTTACAGAAAAATATCCATGGGCACATCAAGTCACACACGCAGTGGACCCAGTGGGGGAAGAAGACTGCAACTATTGTATTTGTTTTTCTCTTAGAGGGAACTGTTACTGCGGGCTCATGGCCTTTGGTTCCTTCTTCCTCGCATAAAAAAAAAAAATAAATAAATAAGGGAATGGAGCAAGATAATGAGCCTTATAGAAAGGTAAGTTTGTTGCGTTTTTTTTTTTTTTTACCTAATTCTGTGCTTTGTTTTCCATTGTAAAAAGATTAAAGGTTGTGGTACAGTACAGACGTGTTCTATTTATCTGTCTATCTATCTGTCTATCTATCTATATATTAAGGTTTCATAACGTCAAAGGCCTAAAGTGTGTGTTGGGGGTGGGGGGCATGGGTTTCAGAGGAGGCGTCCTTTATTTTTACTGTTCAGATATGGCAACCCTAATGGACAGGAGGAAAGGGAACAATTCGTCATCGGACACACGTCAGTGATTACAATACAGTTTTACACGGTCTTGGATGATGAAAATATCAAAATGATAAAGCAATTTCTGTCAGTTAATAAACTCTCTCTCTCTCCCCGCCGGTAACAATATAAGACCAACACAACATTTCATGGAAGGTAAGGTAACTTCACAGCTTCCCTGGAACATGTAGGAAAATGGTCTACCAGATTACACTGCAGAGAATGTACGACGAAGAGAGAGAGAGTTAACTGTATTTACATGGGTATTATAAAGGATTTGTGCTAAGTCCGTGGTGTCCTCTACGTGCGCGCGTCCGTATATATATATACTGTATATATACCGGTATATACTGGAGAGAGAGAGAGAGAGAGAGAGAGAGAGAGAATTTGGGGAAACTATATGAGGGAATTAAGTTTGAGGAAGCTGTGTATGAGGGAATTCAATAGAAAACGCTCTACCTACATGGGTCCAGCTCTCAACCGTTTGCGGCCTACAATTACTGACAGCCTTACTGGTGCATTATGAGGCAGACTATTTTCGTCTGTAAGGTCATCAGCAAATAATAAACTGTAACGGATGAGATTCAGACACATTATATCAAACTGTATTTAGAAATCCCTTATCATGTCCCAAAATTACCCCTTTCCTCCTAGACCTTGGAATTCATTTTTGTGTACCACTGGTTCACTTTTCTTATCCAGGAAATTTGAGGTTACAGTAGGTTTGTTTCCTTAGTAGGCTGTCAAGTGAAATGAGTTTGCTAGGTTAATCAGTTAGAATATTAGATTAGCTTAAGCAAGTTTTTGGTAAGTTAGGGTAGAGAAAAAAAATAAATTAAAATAGGTGGGTGACTATCCTGGGAAAGTCGAATGGCGTACTGTACATATTCCAAAAATGGTATATAAAAGGATATCTGCGTCAGAGATTCTCTCTCTCTCTCTCTCTCTCTCTCTACCGTGTATATTACACGAACAAATCAACTTGGGGGGTTTAAGAAAATTACCCGGATTTATGCTTCATGTTTCTTGACAATTCTCTTACTGCTTTTAAACTGGGATGTGGGTTTGTTTTGAGTTTAACTTGGGTTGTTGGATTTGCTTATGGTTTTATTCTTTAATAAATATTATAGGTTCTTTACATTTATCGCAAGAGTCATTCTGACACTAGAGGACAAATGATGTACCTGATGAACTCCTGTGGTGGGACGAAAAATCATTATTCAAATGTGCTCTTCAGAGCGTTTTTCCAGCTTATATATATATATATATATATATATATATATATATATATATATATATATATATACTGAGTATCGCAAAGCCATGGAGATGGGAAGTAACCAAAACGAACCCTGAAGTAGTTTTCTCGAAGTGCGATATGAAACACTGAGTTAGTGAATGAACAGTTTAAAAAAAGAATCATAGACATTAATGAAGGTTTAGACTGCGTATTAATAATGATTCTTCTATTCTAATATCTGTTACATCATTATTTGTTAAAAAAAATAAATCGTCTTGATCAATATTGTAACCAGAATCTAGTGAATGTTCCTATATTTCCAAAAATAAAGGGTTTGACAAAGGTACAGGTGCTCTAAATTTCAGACCTTTTTCTTCATACATCCTAATTTTCAGGTTTCGATTACAATTCCCAATGTATCCTGCAATACAGCGGGAACAGTCAAATTTGTAAACAATGTTGCAGCACATAGCTTTTGGGATTCCCTCCAGATACCCACAAAAGGACCCAGTTTATTCCCTCCAGATACCCACAAAAGGACCCAGTTTTGTACGAGTCAGTAAAGCTGAACCTAAATGAAGCATGGGCATAAACTGCATTGAACAACCTTTTCAACTCTTTTCTGATATGAAAAGTGGTGTCCCCATAGTAGGATAGACTGATGTAAATGACCTGTTTGGGAACTGAACAGGCCTGCTTTTTACACGAGACTACAATATCCAGAAATTTACATAGGGTACTTAAAAAAACACACAAAAAAAAAAACATGAAGGGCATATCCATTATTTGAGAGAGATGTCTGAATCCCAGTAATTCCCAAATGAAAAATAACCAGTCAAGTAAGCATTATAACCTAAATATCAAAGTCCTGATGGAGTTCATTTTTAAGACCGGGTACAAAGGACATAAAATTCAAAAGACTCCCTGCTAATGTATTCTTTCTGTAGACAGAGGTACTGAAGCTAGATTATGTCCAAGGACTAATATATCATGGAAAGGAAGGTAAATAACATTTTCCATTTCTACAGTGAATTCAGTATTAGAATGATTACGCTTAATATACAGTACTGTAGTTTAGAAAACTGTTTATGTCAGCAAAGTCCTGGAAAAGTAATAATAATAATGAAATAAATATATAAATAAACCATATACATATATGTGATAAAGCAGTGGTTTGAAGTGAATAGGGCAATCTTTAAGCCATATAACCTAGTGATGACAAAGAAATGCAGCAGCTAAGGAGAACCAATTGCATCTCCATGAACTTGTTTATAAGTTATAAAAAAAACAACAACTGCATTCTCTTACAACAAGATCTGAAAGATCTTTTATTTTTTTTTTTTATTTTTTTTTTTAGAAATCCAATAACTTGTCACGGTTTTCAAATTAATTACCTAGGCAAATAGGCTATGCATTATCTCCTCAACAGGGGATGTTAGTGAATAATCTTTTAACATCAAAGGTAGCCATGTAAACTGGAGACTTTTGTAAAATACTAATTTCACAAGCAAAAGTGGCAGAGTTATGCACTGTATAATCATTGGTAGCTAGAGAGCTTAAATAAAAACAAAAATGTGTGCAATACAGTATTTAAAAGCACCGATAGCTGAAAGAATGGGTCTGACGGGCAAGATGGTTTATGTATTTTAGTTAATCCATACATCTCAGGAACAGAAACATACGCCAAAAAAATAGGTATAAAAGTCACAGGTCATTGTTTTATCGTTTAGTGTTTTTAGTAGCCTGTTAAGTTTGGTTTCTAATTCTACAGTATATGAGAAAGGCTCATCATTTAACCTGATAATTTTTAAGTATCAGAGAGGATAGCTTCAACTTTTTCAGTGTGCTCACACATATCCAAGATTAATAATCCTGTTTCTTTACCTGGAAGGGAAATAATGATACTGTTGTCCTTTTTTTAAGTGATTTTTTATTTATTAATGAAGTACAGTATTTAGAAAATTCATTGACATTTTTATAAAGGCTGTGATATATTTTGCAAAACATTATTGACTATTGCTATAAAGTAATTGATTTAGTTGGTGGACTGTAAACTGGCAGTGTTAAAATCAAATGAATAACCTTCTCAAACTTTATGAAATGAGAGAGAATTTTGGGTGTAGATACCGGAAGACTACAATCAAAGCCAACAACTATGAATCTTTTTCAAGTGCACTAAGAGTTCAATGAGGCAAATTTGTTATTACATCACCAGTACTGAGGGAAAAACGATTAGACTTTTTTTTTTTTTTTTTTTTATAGCATGTATTAATTTAGTAACTCGAAGTTTCTCCTCAGAATTACAACTAATTTTTGCAGTAAATACATTGAGTTATATCCAAAAAATTAAGCTTTTAAATTCTGTTAAACAGTGAAGGTAATCTCTGCAGTTTATATTCATGGCGAGTTTTGTTTTTAATTTCTAAGGGATGTAATTTAAGGAGCATATACTTATGCAAGCGGCTGCCGTTGAAATGTCTTATATTAGTCTCAACCTGTAAGAATTTAGGAATAATTTTATTTTTCTTGCAAGTGGTTAAAAAGATTAAGTCCTGAACTGAGTTGTTCTGGTGCCAATATTGTTTCCCATGACTAGTTATAGTTTCACACTATTGTTGCATATTGCATATAAAGTTGTTTATGCATAATAAACAATGTGCAATGTAGTATTTATGATAAACCGACAAACGCCATTTCACTGTAAGGTGTGGCATGGGATAAGATGGTACTCAAACATCTTCTTTTAATTAGAACCTAGAGTAAAGGGAAGGCGATAGAGAAATATGAATTTTATATATGTTTAAGTTTTGGGGGAAATATTTGCCTTGTTGGTATACCTTAATGTAATCAATACTATTTTATTGAGGTGTATAATGAACATGGTATAATTATGATGCTTGTATTCATGTATAAATCCCAGTTGTCTGTGGGGTTTGGCATCTCTATTTTATGCTGATTCCGGTGCCACTCCCCAGTGGGGGAAGCCAGCTAACAGCAGAAAGCACGTATCACTAGAACGAGAGGGAAGTATAACTCTGAGCTGTCTGTGTCGCAGTTGTATCTTTCTGTGGCCAATAAAGAGAGATTTAATCTGCTCAGTCTCAGTTCACCTTGCACACGCTGCCTCTACATTCCTTCAACAGGATTCTACACCGATTCCCACCATCTCCAGTGTGTGAGACGAGTTTTGGTGGAGTGTGTCAGCCGGAGGTGACTTAACCAGGAGCAACGTTTTAATCTTGCTTGGAAGTGTGAGGTCACGACTCAGCTGATATATAATAACTGGCGATCAGCTGTGGGGTTCCAAGCTGATATATAAGTGACTAGTTGAGGAGTTCCATAGCCGAAACGATTACAGTGGCGAGATTCCTATGCTGCTGATACATATTTTGGTGCCAGCGGTGGGATTTTTCGCGATTCACTGGTTTAGCACCTTTACAGACGAAAACTGCAGAGGAGATGGTGCATGCTTTTATAACCTCAGCGATTTCTTCCTATTCAACACCTAAGGTATTGCTCAGCGATAATAGCAATGAATTTCGTAACCAAGTGTTGGAGGAAATCTGTCGTACGTATGGGGTAAGAGGCAAGTCTTCATTATGCCTTACAGTCCCAAGAGCAATGGCCTTGTGGAAAGGACCAACAGGACGATACTGGAAGTCCTGAAACCAGCAATTTTGGTTCAACCCGACTGGCAAGACTGGTTGCCACATGAAGCGGTGACCATCAACTCCTCAAAAAATTCGTCAATGGGGAAATCTCCTCATTATATCCTTTATGGAGAGGAGAAGGTGTTACCCTACGATTTGCTAGCTGGACCTCTTACCCTAGTGTATAATGAAGAGAATTAAACTAAAGTACAGCTTGCAAAGTGTCAATGCATACATAGTGAAGTACGAAAAAGACTAAAAGCCTCAAGAGCGGAGATATGAAACAACACAAAGGTAGTCAAGAAAAGATGGAAATAGGCCAGGAGGTTATGATCAATAACCCTGAGAGAACTTCCAAGCTCAGACCTAAGTTCCGCGGACCATATACCATTGTGGAACACGTGCGTGGACCTACTTTTCGAATATGGAATGATGCTGATGGAACTCAGGAGGCAGTACATGCTGACAAGATCAAACCAGTAAATCAAGAGCTAAACCTAACTAACCAATCGTCTGATGTGTTGTCCCCTCTGTCTTCGTCGCAGTCTATGTTGTCGTCCGTACCTGTCCCTAACCAAGAGTATCACAGCAAGCTATGATCCCACAGTAAGAGCGATTAAGGGAGTATCTTCTCTTACAAACATGTGGCTTGTATTCCTCTCCCGTTGCTTGGAGTGGACCTATGGAACAACGTCGGACACGGACACGACTGCATTGATACCAGGAGCACTGAAGAGCCCACTTGGAAGGATATCTCCAAGCTCCAGATACAAGAAGTCTCTTAAGGGATTGTTTCACCTCAGGCAACAACTGTCGAAAGTCGGCAAGTTTTACAACCGGAACCCGCAGTTGACGACCTCAAATAATGAAGCTTTGGTACAAACTTTGCATGGCATAACCGAGCTTCACACTGGATATATAGTTAGGCTCACAGACAGACTTACTAAATTGCATGTTGCTTTACCTAATGCAGATTCTGATCTTTCCAAGCATGTCCATGCACGTGCTAAGAGAGGACTTGTGGATCTCCGAAGTATCCTGTCTCAAAAGCCTTGTGGTACAGTGCTAGACAAGGAAGTAGTGCAATTGGGTAGACAGATGCATGATTTGACATTGGTGGCAAAGGCAAATAACAGGCTAATCGTACACATGTATGAACAGTTAGGTGAGTTCACTAACAAAGCTAACGAGATAATTAAGACTACCAACCATCTCTTAGGACTTGTGAACAACATCCAAACCACCTTACCAACCCTGGCTAACTTAGTGTTAATCGCAGAGTACTTACATGCTCTCGACGAGTCAACCACTGCTTTGGAGTTGCATGCAGCCAATATGGTGGACGGCTTAATCGATGCAAGTTTGAATAGGGTTAATCCTTTATTGCTTCTTACTCACATTTTAATCAATGCTCGACGTAGCTGTGGTGAAACATGGATTTAGGCCACTTTTGGTATGAGTCAACTGGAATATTATTACCCATTGTTAGAGGCCCAGTTGACCCATGATGGCATCCTGATATTGGCAACTATGAGAAATGCTGTAACATATCATGCATGGTGGTTCATTCCTTTCCCTTGTGCTACTACTAACAATATTCTTAATTCTGAATGAGGGACCAGAGGTGCTAGTTGTGTCGGATGATAAAGGGTATATAGCAACGACTGTGGATGAACTTGAGAAGTGTAGGGCCCCATTTCTTGATCGCCATGTATGTCCTACTTTCCATTTTGTCTTCATTCCGTCAGAGGTAGAGAAATGTAAGATGACCTTGTTGGACACAAATACTTCCTCTGCACTGGAACATTGCACTTTCCAACCCATTCAATTGAAGTCAGTTGTCCATGCTCATGTACATGCGAAACAACACTTCTTCTTTCCTGAGACAGAGGACATAACACTCGCATGTACCTCACAAAACCAGTTCCTTACGGTAAAGGGGTATTATGTTGCACCCGATTATTGTGAGTTACACTGTAAAGTGATAGCAGTTCTACCTAACAACGACCATCTGACCTTGTCGGTGAACTTCTCGTCCCAGTTACGACCCTTTTTACCTTCATTCAGTGTTTCTACCTTGAATGTAAACAGGCTGTCTCATGTGCTCAAGGAGATACAGTTCCTCTCCCACCTGAACAAGACTGATTTAGAACCATATGTACTGTCCTATCTCCCTTCATACCTTTCTCCTTCCTATTTGGTCCTGGCATTGGTCTTCTACTTGTTGTGGTCTTGTCCTGTGTTTGTGTTTGGGGCTACTATCTACGAAGCTGAATGAGAAACTCACTAAAACCACAGAACTGTACTCGCGGATTGCAAGTGGACATGGCTAAATAGTTAGACCCTACACATTGGTTAGGCTACACAGTAGTTAGGACATTAATGTCGACGGGGACGTCGAAAGGTGTGCCCGAGCGATATTCTGGTGCCAATATTGTTTCCCATGACTAGTTATAGTTTCACACTATTGTTGCATATCGCATATAAAGTTGTTTATTCATAATTAACAATGTGCAATGTAGTATGAATGATAAACCAACAAACGCCATTTCACTGTAAGATGTGGCTTGGGATAAGATGTGCACTCAAACATCTTCTTTTAATCAGAACCTAGAGTAAAGGGAAGGCGATAGAGAAATATGAATTTTATATATGTTTAAGTCTTGGGGGAAATATTTGCACAAGAACAGAGTTGTGGGAAGCCCATTGTAGACGTTCTTGTCGGCAATATGTGTCAAGTGCTGGTTGATCACAGCGAGTGTGTATGATGTCAGCAATTGAGGATGGAATATATACGAGTATATAACTGAAGACCAGGAGAAGAAGACGAGGTACTTGCACCATATTTTTGATTAACTGATGTGATGTTTCAAGGAATTCAAGCCTCATTCTCCAACATGACTAAAATATATACAATGCCATTAAAACAGGAAAAAAGTTACAAAGTTATATCACGGAGTATGGTAGCCACTCTGCAAGTAAGAATGGCGCAGGTTCAAAATGGCGTCCTGTGCATAGGATATAGAACCATTAGTGTGAAAATGGTGGCAAAGCCCAGTTCTAAGCTTATGAACTAAAGATCTTTGTTTTTCAAGTACAAAACTACTCGCAGAGTCTTGCTAACCATAGGAGTCAGAAAATCAAACTGCAAAAACATCGATTTTGTTCTTTAAGTCTTTCTTCTTCATCAGTCATAACTTCAAAACAAAAAGGTGTATGAGAGTGTACTATGCACCAAAACGTCGCTTGTCAAATGTAGATGTTTCCTTTCATGTTTAGAAAACATTCAGGCTACGATTCGCGAGTTACAGCCTGAAAACTGCATCAGGGTCACCCATAAGTATGTCATTTTGCCCGGTATTAGTTAGCTACGGCTTACCTACAGTTAAAGAACATTCCAAAACACTTTTCATGGGAAGGCACCCTCGTTTTGGTTTCTCAGTTTGCTATGCATATAGCAATTCAAATCTAACACATGCTTAATGCATAATTATACTTGCACAAGTAGATCATAAACTAGAGAAAAAATTTCTTCAAAAATGATTGTTAAGCAGTAGAAATGGCAAAAAGACACAGATATGACATAAAATTAGCACAGAAACAAGAGAGCACTCAGGGTAGGAGGTGATTTGGAGTCCTATACCCACTAATACATTCCACCAGGTACAAGCTTGTGGCTAAAGGTGGAATATAGTAATGGGTATAGGTTTCCAAATCACCTCCTACCCTGAATGCTTTCTTGTTTCTGTGCTCATTTTATGTCATATCTGTGTATTTTTGCCATTCCTACTTTTTTACATTCATTTTTGAAGATTTTTTTTTTCTAGTTCAGTTATGTATCAACCCCTAAAGATCTGTGCCTGTCAAATGACAATTTCGGAAAAAATGCATAAAGTCCTATGTCTGTCGAATGTACAGAGCCTACCAAAAAATGGTGGTAGGTAGCATTGCCTCTTTTATGATGTATATGGGACCGAGACAATGGGAACTACAGTATCTTGTGGGGTATGGCCGTTCTGGGCCTCTAGAAGGGGTGTTGACATCCCCCCCCTCCTCTGGCCATTTGTCCACCTACCTCTCCCTCACTGAGCCCTTCAATATGGCTTCCCAACCACCCATACCCCCATATACTCCCTGGACACTCTAGCTTGTGTGCGTAGCAAACATACTTCCTCCCTTCCTCCACTCCTGCTCACCCCCAACACCTCCTTTCCTCCCTCCATTCACTAACACACACTCTCCACCTTCATCCTTTCCCTTTGTTTTCAGTCACGTGGGGTTTTCCCTTGCTACACACTACCATAAACTGTATTTTCCTTTCATGAGCATTATGTCACCTTCTTTTATGCCTAGGAATATATATTATATTGTTTATAGTTATGTTTGTATGGTTATTAGCCATTCTGTTAGATTCGAGTAATTTTTTTTTTTTTTTAATGGTCGCTAGTACAGTAACCACTGGATATAAGAGCGTCAAATATACATTTTCAAGTGTGTAAAGTCAAACTCTTGAAATCTGTGAGAAAAAAATGACTGTCAGAGAAAGTTGAAAAATCGGACCCTAATTGCGGTTCTGGAGATAGGTACTCTGAGAAATTTGCGGTCTTTAGGGGTTAAGAAAAGACAAATTGAACTAAATATACAGCAACTTAGCTTACACAGAGCCTATGCTTGAGGAACCTTGTGGCACTCGATTGTGTGGTTCCTGCAGTGGAGACTCTGTATAAGTTAAGATGCATTTTTTTTCTTTTTTGTTATACAGAAGTATATAATTATGTATCTTTTTCATGTTTTTAGTGGTGGTATATATTTTTTAGTTATGTCTGAGGATCAGGATTCGATTCCTTGAAACATCACAGCAATAAATCAAGAACATGTTGCAAGTACCTCGCCTCATTCTCCTAGTCTTCAGTTTAAATATATATATATATATATATATATATATATATATATATATATATATATATATATATATTGGCCAAACAGTGCGGGACCAAGTGTCATTAATCCATTAGCTCGCAGGGCTTCTGCGGGAGGGACTGGGCAGTTCAGGTAGCATATTTCCGTTCTGTACTAGTATTCGTCTTACCACCGGGAACCCTCAGATAGGAACGACACTCTCCCTGTCGTTTCCAAACTAACCATAGGATCTCGAAAATATGCTCAATGTGTTTGTTTCCCAGGCAGAATTACCTATGTCGTAAAAATACCCCTGCTAATACCAATACACCAGTCCTGTATGAGACAGCCCTAGCATATATTCAATATGGACGGTGGGTGTTAGCGCCAAAGTGGTGACATGTAGAGGTGTATGGTATGTAGGAGGACTGCTGGGCCTTGATACCAGGCTGTGAAGCCTATGCGCAGAGTCGGACACATAAAAAAAAAAAAAAAATTAACCAAACCTAACCAGACTTAACCTATCCCACTAGAGCTGCTTGGCTGAGGTGGCTGGCTGTGGTACTGAGACGAATACCCATACAGAACAATGTGTACGGGTACTAGGCATAATGCCCTACATCTGTTGGCTTATAATCGTGAAGCTCGTATGTCCACACTTCTGGGTTCTTCCCTCTGTTAACTATTGAAAAAGTCCAGTTCCGTCCTATATTGAGGACACTGGGCTCAAATGGGTTAGTATATTATTGCTGAGCAGCGTACCATTATTTAACTGTGCCCATGATTTGTTTGGCTCCCATAAAGTGCCAGCCCCTCTAATCTGTGCGTATGTCGGATTAATTGGAGAGAAATGGTACTACAACTTGGCTTTGTCGAATATCTTTAATTTAATGTGGATAGTTCAAGGTACATGTATTTCACAACTTGTAATATTAAATCATGGTCTGATAGTTGCTAAGGAATTCACTGCCGTGAAAGCATTTTTGTACTTTGTTCAGGGTAAAACCGGGCCATTTCATTCATATGAGAGGGGTTTGAACAGTTGAGAGATTTATCGAGAATATTTTTAACCCTCTGATAATTGTTTAATATTTACATGGATGGTGTTGTAAGGGAGGTGAATGCAAGAGTTTTAGGTGGAGGTCTGAGTCTGGTGAATGTTGATGGTGGAGAGTGGAATCTGAAGCAGCTGCTGTTTGCAGATGATACTGCACTGGTGGCTGATTCAGAGGAGTGATTGAGGCAGTTGGTAGAGGAGTTTGGAAGGGTGTGTGAAAGGAGGAAATTGAAAGTAAATGAGAATAAGAGTAAAGTGATGAAGTGTACGAGGTTCGTAGATGGTAGGTGGACGAATATAGTTTTGAATGGTGAGTTGTTTGAGGAGGTAGAGTGTTTTAAATATCTAGGGTCACATGTTGCTGTGGATGGAATAGATGCAGAAGTGAAGTTTAGAATAAATGAAGTAGGAAAGGTGCTGGGAGGAATGAAAAAAGAGTTTAGATGTTGTTCGCTTAGAATGGATGTAAAGAGAAGGCTGTATGAGGGTGTTGTGGTACCGTACCGACTGCGTTATTTGGGGCTGAAACTTGGAATATGGGTGTAGCAGAGAGGAAAAGTTTGAATGTAATGGAGATGAGGTGTCTGAGAAGTATGTGTGGAGTGACTCGTATGGATCGAGTGCGAAATGATGAAGTGCGAAGGAGAACTGGAGTTGTTTGGGAGATGGCTGGTAGAGTTGAGCAGAGGGTGTTGCGATGGTTTGGGCATATGGAGAGAATGGATAATGAGCGATTGGTGAAAAAGATAACTAGATCTGATGTGAGAGGTGTAAGGCTGAGAGGAAGACCACGAATAGGATGGATGGACAGTTTAATGAGAGCGCTGGATGCGAGAGGGATGTCTGTTGAACACGGAAGAGTGGCTGTGTGTGACAGAAATAAATGGAGAGAAATTGTGAACGAATAAGTGATGACGCAGCCCTGAGGGGATATTCTCCCGCATTTGGTCTGATCAGCTAGTCAGGTCAGGTGCGGGTAAGGGGATGGGTCTGTTATGATGTGGCAGGGGTAAACCAGCTCTGCTGTCGGGTCCTGCTGCGGATGTCACTGATTGCATTGTGCAGTCGACCCTTGTGCGATGTGGTGCAGTGAGGATCTGTCCGTTCTCCCCTTTGGAGCTAAGATGCGAATGAATGTGTTTGAATGGATGAGTAAATGGGGAGTGTGTCGTCCTGTCTCGGCTACCTCCCTTTCCTTGGGGGAAGCAGCCTAGGTATATAGATAGATAGATAATTTGAATTCTCATGAGTTGAATTCAATTGTCTTTGGTGGCCCTAGTAATATAACTTAATGCCACCGCGGAAAATGAAGGGGCTAATTTGGCGTCTGTTAATTCTTTTGCTGCCAAGGTTCCACTTGGGTATTTTGTGTATGTAAAAGTAGACCATCTTATTCAGCGAGGATAAGCAAAGTATTTCAGTGGTTATTCAAGGAAGTTTCGTCTCTTGACCACTGGACTTTCTCTCGGCCGAAGTAAATCATCTTGTGGTAGCCTTCATAAAATAACATTGTGTGTCCACGCAATGTGACGGGGTTAAGGGGTAGCTTTTAACCCTCACACTACTGTAATAATATTGCTATATCGTTTTCCTATATACTCCAGAGATTTTAATTAAGTTGAGGGAGACCTATTGTACTGAAAAGGTTGAGTTCAGTCTCTGCATTACAATCAGTGTGATATTAGACTTCTGGTGTGGGATTCCCAATCATAGTTATGATCACTTCCCTGTCGAAACTTAAATGTTTTTACAGGAAGAACTACACAAGCAAAGCTTTTGCATTCGTTTCACTTGCCTTCCTACAGAAGACAGTTACAACCTGCAGTAATTTACTTGTAGATAAGATTTATTTATGAAGTTGGAACAGAAGACATAGGAAGTTTTGACTGCCTTCTTGTCCTTCCTGCAAGTCAAAACCTGAGTTACGACAGGGTACTGATTGTAAATGAGTTGTGCATCCTAGTCCTTGTATTTTATTCGTGATGACTCCTCACGTTTTTACTCAACGGAGAGAAACCTTGTAGAGTCAAGGAATAAAGGTGGAGGTGATTGTTAATATCTAAGTTTCAAACGTTTACCCTTTATGTTACCATTCGAAGCAGGCTGCGTCCTACCACGAACGAGTACTCAGGAGGCGGGCCTCGGCGGGCAAGGCCACACGCTGAGAGACCACCCCCCCTGTCACCTCGCTATTCCTGTGCACTCGATAGTTCATAAACAATTTATCCCCACACCCTTATTTGATGCCCCTATTCACAGAGTTGATCAAGCGCCACTTTTCTCAAAACTGAGTTAAATACATCCTGACCAAGCGACACCATCCTAGTATCCTGTGGAACACAGTTTGACTGGTTATGCAGCCAACAGAAAGTCGAAAATAGCATTTCTATAAAGGTAGTGGTGGTCTGTATTGCACCCTCATCCCCTTTTCTTTTTCTACACACTGGGCTACCGTCACCCAATGAATGGCATGGTTGCTAAGCTAGTGGGACATGATTCAGCAGGCAGTCTCCATTATCGAGACAGAAGGCTGGACTAACTATGCCTATAGTCATAAGGTCGAAAATCCGATACAGGCACATTTTCTAATGTCATTACTACCTCGCCACTCCCCAGCGTTCCAATTGTTGGCCACAGATTTGGCAGTGTCTTGACGTCAGCGGCCTCCGTGACTGGCTGAGCGAGCCAATGGCGTGCCGCGTTGTGTACTGTGTAGGCTGTTCTCGGCCAATCACAGACTGCATGAGACGGCGTGCTCTTCAGGTCCGTGTTTACACCCAGCCCTGGATGTACTCACAGCTTCGCTTCTGTGATTTTGAGTGATATTTTCGTGGGAAATCGGCATTCCTTGTTATTATGGCGGATACCAGTAGTGCCAGTGATAATGCAGGACCATCCAGAGGGAGGAAGAGAGGCCGCCATCCTGAGTAGTGGAAGCAGAATTTTGCCAAAATAAGGAGGAATCACGGCCTGGAGTACACGAGTACTGGTATCATGACTATGGTTTTATCTTGCCTACAGTGAAATATGGATTTCTTTACGAAGTTATGATGTACTGGCACTTATGTATATGTCCTTAACTTAAACATACATGAAAATAAGAGCGATATCACTACACTGCAGGTGTTATTAACCAGTATGGTGGTGGTGTTTAAGACAGGGGTCGACAAAAAACGCAATCATTGTTTCAGCTTTCAATATGCCATTGTATGATTATAATGGCATTAAAGTACATACATAAAGCTACAAAACAAAACAAAAAATCACTGAGATATCTTTGCTCGTTCCCGTGATATGGCATTTTGAAAGTCGCGAAACTTTGATTGCTTTTTTCTCCATTTTTTATTTTCGGCGCTTGACCAACTCTTAATAAGGGCCTCATTTATGCTTCGATAATCGTTTTTTTTTTCTCTCTCTCTCACCGTAATCCAGAATTAATGTACTTGTTTATGGTTTCATAAAAAAAAACATCAGCCGAATGTAAGTTATGCCCTAATTTACTTGTTTTACTTCAGTTTTTCATTTTCTTTGCTCATAGAAATATAATTTTTATGGTAAATGTTACTAAGAAAAAGTTATATGGAATTTATTTGGCTACACTCTCGTGTATAAAGAATCACTGTAGGTCAAGTAGGGCCGATTTTACGGAACCAGAAAAGACATTACCCTACACTTGTGCAAGGTTCGTAGCACACTGACTGGGGCAGTGGGGCAACACTGGGTGCTGAATGGGTTGAGTGCGGGTGAGGGATACACGGGGACGCAAATAGTGCTTGGTCTCGCCCAGAAATGGACGCAAAATCATTCCATAACAAAGTTGACGGGCCATTTCATCCAATGCAACCGGCGTGGAATGGTAATGAGTTGTTAAAATGTGCGCAGATGCGGCCTGTGCCAAAGGGTAATGAGTGGGTGAAATCTGCACTGCACCCATAAACACCAAAGGGTTAATGGTCCATTTGTGTGTGTGTGTGTGTGTGTGTGTGTGTGTGTGTTTAGTGATCAGACTGAATTTGCATATTGTTTTCAGTCCACCTTTGTTACCCTCAGATAATATAATGTTGTTTGGCTGACCCGCATCCTATCATATGTAATGATATGCACATATCGGTGTTGCTGTTCTGGGGGTGGATACTCGAAACGACTAACAACATTGTATCTCACCGAGTTGGTTGTAACTTGATGTAAACATTTTAAGCTCTCATTGTAAGTTCTTACAATGTATACCGTACTCAAAGCCTGGGGGCCGCCATATTGGATTGTAATTCTCTGTTTTAACTTACAGATGGTTCTTACAAGGCATACTCAAAACATTGTAGTGGCCATATTTGTTTGTATCTCGGATTGTAACTTATAGCAGGGTCGGAGGAGCTGTAAGTCCCCTACGTGGAAGTTTTTGACATTGCTGCTGGCCCTCCTCAGTTTTATCAAAGCAGTTCACGGGATTTTACTGGTAAGTTAATGTGTTTATGCACTTCCAAGCGACATTTCATAGCAGCAAGTTTTAGAGAGAGACGTCAAAATTGCTCTTGGTGTTAATATTGAGGAAAAACAACCATAGTGAGAGGTGGGGACCCACAGCATGTAGTCTTGGAGTGTTAATGATAATGAACGAGAAGAAATAGTGTATGATATCGAATGAGAAAAAGTGATAAGCGGTGAAATACAAGAAAGAAAAGAGAATTAACCTAACCTAACCTAACCTAGTCTAACGACCTTTCCTTTAGTGAAGATGGAAGAAATTCCACGCCGGGCATAAACTATAATAAAACCTAAATATTTTAAAGATAATTCAATAAGGGACCCAAAATAAGTTTTAAATGAAAAACTCAAAAACAAAAACTGTCATTAAAATTTTTTCATTAACCAAACTTTAAGTAACGATCCAATACCTCAGTACAGGATCAAATTTAAAGCTCTAAATAAAACCCTAAGTGAAAACACAAAATTTGCATTAATAAAAAAAAAATTAACCAAACCTTTAGTAACCTAGCCTAACCAAAGGTAAAGGACACTGATCGGTGAAAGGACTCTATAGTATGGGCAAAACGATGTGTGCTGGATACCGTTTAGGTTGAGAGTGCATCTACATAGGCAGATGTGAGAAATATTTTCTCCCCTAAAGGTGCTGTTTTCTTTCTCAGGAGAGAGAGGTGATTCAAAGGCACTGAGAGTGATGCTACAGAGAAGATGAAGCTTGTGGCAGCCTATGAACATGATCGGCAATTACGTCGAGAGAGGAGGTTCAGAGACGCATTGGATCCATTGTATTTGAGTAATGAACATTTGATCAGGTATTGCAGGTTTTCCTGTGAGGAAATTCTGCCTATGTGCCAAGAACTAGAACCACAACTTGAACGCATGACGAGAAGATCGCACGCCACTCCAACACACCCAATTATTGGTGGTCTTCGCTTCTATGCAAATGAATGCTTTCAAAGTGTGATTGGGGATGCAACTGGCCATACTCAAGCAAGTGTTAGTGGAATAATAAAGCAGGTGATTAATATTCTCTATGAAAAAGGGAGAAGAGAAATAAAGATGCCCCAAAGTGTTGCTGATTCAACAAGAACGGTGCAGGGATTTTATGAAAAGAGTGGCTTTCCCCGTGTCTTTGGTGCTATTGATGGCACACATATACCAGTAAAAAAAAACAGCCCATAATGAGTATGCTTACGTAAACAGAAAGAACTTCCACTCCCTAAATGCTCAAGCTATGTGCAACAGTGACAATCTAATAACTAGTTTTTGTGCTAGGTATCCTGGAAGCACTCATGATGCCTTCATTTGGAGCCAGTATCCTCTTAGAGATCGGTTTGAGGCAGGGGAGTTCAAAGGAAATATATTTTTAGGTAAGTTTGATTTGTCCTTCTAGAAAGGAGAGAATTGACTGATGGAAAAAAAAAAAAAAGGCTCATTAAATGTCATTGCAAATTACTTTCCTTCTGTCATATATCGGTAAGGTTAATTTTGGGTTTGGTTATTTGAGAGTTAAGATAATGTCATAATTTTAAAGAAGAATTTTTTACTCTTTAAATAGTTTAAATATGATGCATCTTTGAAGAAGGAATCCTTTATGTTCACAGGAAATACCATCCAAAGATTGTTAACTTTTTCCTGTTCGTGGCAAAGTGTTATGGTGCCTGACTCTCACTGTGAGAGACCTTGGTTCGATTCCCAGCACCTCAGCGGTAATATGTTGGATGTTGCAATTCTATTTCAGGTGACAATGGATACCCTTTGGAGCCTTATCTTCTCACACCATTTGCATCCCCCCAAACACCAGCCGAGGAAAGGTTTGATAGAAGCCATGGCAGGACATGATCAGTCATCGAGCATACTTTTGAAATACTGAAGTCACGATTCAGGTGCCTGCATCATTCGGGAGGAACATTGATGTATGCTCCAGAGAAGTGTGCCAAAATTACAGTGGCATGCATGTTGCTTCATAATTACTTTATACAGCGTCGAATCTCACTGGCTGAGCTGCTAGAGGATAATAATGGAGACATTCCTCACCAACATCCACCCGAGGAAAGATTGAACCATGATGGTCACAGAGTAAGGCAAGAGGTAGTTAAAATTGCTTTTATATAGCTTGCTAGAGAGGACTGTTTACATAAAATGCTTCATTTTTCACTCCACCCCTGCATCAAACGTTCCTCCTACCTATAAGCTCTTCTTGTCTTTGTTCAACATTATTACCATGCTTTGCAACCATATTTTCACAGAATTCTTATTTCATATTTTCCTTACAGATATAAGTCATTCTTCCTGCTGACTGACCATAGTGTATCAGCTAATGTACAGCATGCCAGTGTTGTCATTATTAGGTTTTACCTTATTCCATGTTTTGATAGGAAATTGTCATAATGAGAGTTTCATTTTCTTATTGAAGGCTACTTGATGTAAAATAAATAATTTTTAATTACTAATTTCCTTCTGGCAAAGTTTTTTTTTTTGTTAGTGTTCATGAATTTCATGGCATTTAAGCACATAATTTTAAAAATACATATAAGTTTAGTTAATGTTATCTGTTTTACCTAAGGTATGAGTGTGTGTATGTGTGTGGGTACTGGATGATTGTGTCGCCGTGTCTTGGCTATACTCCCTCTCTGAAAGGAAAACAGCCGAGGTATATGTATGTATGTATGTATGATTTTTCTGAAATCAGTGTTATGGTTTTGGCATTAAACTATATCTCGCTGTGTACCTTGTTTTCATTGTTCATTATTGTACCAGTAGAACCAAAAAGTTCTTTCATTGGTTTCTGTGGTACAAAAACCAAAGTCATTTGGGACGACAGACCCAATATATCACATGCAATCTGACATTCATGTTGGGTCATCGTGCAGTGAACCGTTCTCATACGACAGACAGCATCTGACAACAGCAAGGTGCGAGGAAACCTGTGGTTTGGCAATGTACTTATTCCATCCAATTAACTGAGGCACCTCGGTGGGTTCATCACCCCAGGTTATATAGTAACCACCCCATGTTTTAGCTGTAGGCTAGTTGAGTACCTATTGAAGCTAATACCAGTAAAACTTGGTGGTAACCACGAATGTGAACAATACCCTCTGACTTTTGTATCCCTTTTAAGAATATCAATTTTTTTTTTTTACTACATGCATTAACTACAAGTTACATAGAAAATTGGGTAGTCAACTGAAAAAGAGCATAAAATACATTCCTTAAAGGTATGAACCACTTTACTTACAGGAATACAACTTTATCAAAATAAATGACAGGATAGGAAAATACATGTAAAGTAAAAAAATAATCACCTCTCCACTCCCCCATCCTCTCCACATGTCCAAACCACCTTAAAGTATTCCTCTTCACTTTTTCAGTAACGTTTACATGAACACCACAACACTCTTTCACCTCCTCATTTGTCAACCGGTCTCTCCATGTAAATCCACATGCTCCTGTCAGATAACTCATTTTCACACCTATCACCCTTGAAGTGCATCCCTCTTGCATGGTCCGCACTTTACTTCTATACATTAAGGTAGGTAGCAGAATACGTTCATGGAGTGACCATAACACTTTCATAATTAATTTCCTATTTATTATCAAAGCTTTCAGTGATCCAGCAACCTTCCTTCCCTGCTGCAATCTTTCAAAATCTTCCAAAGTACCATCTATAGCCTTGGCTGCACAATCATTTTTCAACGTCAGTTTTGGGAGCATGTTATCGAAATTTTGCAGAAGCACTGATCATGTAGACAACAACTGTCTCAGTGTTTCTGTCTACACTATCATTGCTTCAGCAAAACTTCGATACCATGCTCCAACACCGACACTGAAAAATGATTGTGTTGTCAAGCCCAAACTCATCACACAAAGGACTTGAAGACAGGCCCTCCCATTCTCCATGTACTCAGCATCCAGCCTCACTCTACATTCACTAGCATCATTCCTTTCCAACACCATAACGTTCACCTTAGGATTTCGTTTGTTGCACTCTCTCCTAAACTCACTCATCAAGCCTAACAGCTCCCACCATCACTTAATACTAAAGTATCATCTGGAAGCAGCATTATTTTTCAGACTTACTGTATAGTCAAAATATGACCATTGTAGGGTATTATATCACAGTCTAGAGGTAGGTAGGTAATACTGACCAGAGATGGGCAAAAAGGTCAGGATTATGGTGATTTTATGAACAGGATGGTTGTAACGATGATGTGTATATTCTGGAGGAAATAATTATTAATGCCAACTGTGTTGAAAGTAAAATTGTAGTAATAATTAATGTGGGGGTCAAAAGCGGCAAGGCATATAATATCACTCATTCTCTGACTCCAAGGAGGTCCCTCCATGCACGCATCCAAGCAGCGACTCTTTTCCGTCTAAGTATTGCTCATCTGGAGGGATCGACCTGATCCAGCCACAAATCCCATGACCATCCCCTAGGTCCCTTCCACTCCGGGTTAATTCTCAGAGATAACCCCGTGTGCATGAACAACCTCAGGAAAAGAGCAATTTGCCCATATAACTGGAGTTGGCGCTGATATATTATGTGGGCAATAGGCCGTGATTCAGTCTCACAGAGTAGTTGCTCGTTAGGCTCCCAGCTGTAACAGTGATAACCCATGACCCTGTGAAGTCACTTAGTACCAAAGTAGTCAATTTGTCTCTTCAGGTCACTGTTTACTGTTCATCTCTCACACCCACAGAGCCAAACAAGAAGCAGCAGTGCCTTGAAGACGCAAATTTCTGTCCTACACAAATAATGACAATGCCAAATACCCGAATTAGTGAATTCACAACCAGATAGGCCAGGCCAATGCACCAAAAAATCTTATCTGACCTACCGTTATTATGAACCAAACTACCATTATAAGTAAATCTGTCCAAGACTTCCACTTTCACACTGCATGCTTGGACAGACTGATCTGCCTCATGTAATATGCCACCAGATGCCTGGACCTTGTCCTTGGTCCAAGAGATCTATTATCCCATTGGCTTCTTGTGAAATTCCTTAAGGGAACTCGGTAGTTTTTGCAGCTACTCCATTTGGGTAACTGCATGAACAGCAGTCAAGGTCAGTAACCCTGAAACTGCCAATTGACACAGTACAGTGACTTCAACTCACAGCCAAGCCAAGTACCCAATCTATGCATGCACATGTTGAAAAGCATGAGAGTAAGGACACACAGAGGGATTCAATCTAGGCGGACGAGTGACACCGGCGCTCCGTACTAAATCATCACGGCCAGTGGCATTACCTAAACAATATCTTTGTATGAGTCAAGCTCAGTACCAGGTTAGACTAAATGATTGTTCATTATGAAAAGGAAAAAAATAATAAGTTTAAACAAGACTTGTACAAACAGGAAATAGAACCAAGATGAAAGAATACGCTGAGTCATCTCTGAGGTTTGTTTAGACTACAACAACACGGAGATTGTAAGTACATGCTTTGCACTTTAAGTATTGCAAAATGGATACATACTTCAGTAAAACAAATTTGGAAAAGAAAAGGGATAAAGGTAAAAAGCAAAATGATGATTTCTACCAAGAACTGGTTGAAGTAGAGACCCACAATAGACTGGTTGAACGTGTAAACAAACTAGAAATGGCTTTCAAAAATGAAATTGATGAAATAAAGAAGCAGATGCACTTGCAAAAGGAAGAAATAGAAAAACTAGGAAGGGAGGCCAATAAGAAAGACACAACCATCAGTGAACTAACAGTGGAATTGAGTACACTTAGGAAGAAAATGAGTGAAATGGCAAGTACAGTAGTCAATCACGAGAGTGTTATGGAAGAGTTCAAAAATGACACAGAGACAATTAGGCAAGTTAGCAGTCTTATTGACCAGAGCAGTGATATTGAGGAGAAGATAACACAAGTGAATAAAGCTGTGCAAAGCTACAAAAATGATGTAGAAACCACGTATGCTGAAATGGTGAAAGTAAAGAAAGACTTAGAAACAAGGGTGGAGGAAAAAATCATTAAAAAGGAGGTGAAAAGAATAATCCAAAACAATCCAAAGTTAGTTAGAGATTCAGTAGAGATAAACAAATCAATAGTAATCACTGGTATAGAAGAGGAAGAAGTTAAAAACAAGATCACAAGAGACAAAAAGGAGATGGCAAATGTAATGAGCTTACTGAAAGAAGTATCAGAGGAAATCTATAGTAAAGACATAGAGGAACACAAAAGGTTAGGGAAATACGAGAAAAGCAAGACAAGACCTCTAAAGGTGACTTTCCAGAGTGTAAACACTGTGGAAGAGATACTAAAAAATGCAAAGAATCTTAAGGAAAAAGAGGAGTTCAAAAATGTATGGATAAAAAGATGCCTAACACAAGAGGAACTGGAATTACTGAAAGAGAAAAGGGAGGAAGCAAAAACAAAAAATGAGGGAAGATCAGAAGAGGAGAAGAAGAATTTTTTTTTTTACAAAGTAATAGGATTGCAGGTACCAAAGTGGTACACAAACAGGATGAAAGAAAAAGGAGGAAGGTAGTAAAACCATGTCATGACAAGTATATAAACAAGATGATAAAGTTGATGTACTCAAATGTAGATGGAATGGTATCTAAATTACTAGAGATGAATGATTATGTCAGAGAAAATGAACCACAAATAATATGCCTAACTGAAACAAAATTAATACCAAGGATATCAAATGATATACTAAACTTAGAGGAATACAATATATGGAGAAGAGACAGATATTTAAAAAAAGGAGGAGGAATTATAATATTAACTAAGAAAAATCTAAAAGTCAAGGAAATAAAACTAGATATAACATCACAAGTAGAACTGATTGCAGTAGAGATCGACACATCTGAAGGTAAAGTAATTGTGGCCAATTTGTACATGCCACCCAGATCAAACACATGGGAAAGAGACGAATATGAGGACCTGGCAGAGAGTACAGTTCAAAGTGTAAGATCATTGCTACATAAAATGGAAGAGAAATCAGAAAGAATTATACTAACTGGGGACTTCAATACAAATATAAATTGGAATACTCTAGATATAAATAGCCAAGAAAGCTGTTGGGACCAAAAGCTCCTGGATTTCGTACAAGAGTTTTTCTTAACGCAACTTGTGAGGGAAACCACCAGAAAAAGAGGACTTGATGTACCTTCAGTGCTAGATCTAATATTTACAAGGCAAGAAAATGATATTGACAGTTTAATATATCACCCTCCACTGGGCAAAAGCGATCATGCAGTACTAAATTATAACTTCAGGATAGCATATGACATAGTAAACAGCAATGATAGTTACAAAAAGAGCCTACACTATAAAAAGGGAAATTATCAAGACCTAAAAAAGTATTTCTTAGAAGTTAATTGGGAAAATGAGCTTAGAGGACAAGATTTAAATGCTGTATATAAAAAATTTTGTGAATTTTATGAAATAGGAGTCCAGAAGTACATCCCACAGCACAAAGAAGCAGAAATACAGAAATGGTTCAATACAGAATGTAAAAAATCAAAAGAAAGAAGAGATTTCTTGTGGAATAGATACAGAAGACACAATAGTGAAAGGGGGTATAATAATTACAAACAGGCAAGAAACGACTATACAAGAATAAGGAGGGAAGCTCAAAAACAGTTTGAGGAGGATATAATAAATAAAAGTAGTGATCAACCAAAGCTGTTTTACAGCTATATCAGAAGCAAAACTAAAGTAAAAGATATAATACAATCCATTACGAACGAGGGAATCACTTATACACAAGAGAAAGATATTTGTGAAGCACTAAATAAGAATTTCCAATTAGTTTTTACAGAAGAAAAAAATTTTGAGAGGGACTATGTGGAACACGCATGTCCACACATACTACCAGATATACAAATAGCAGAAAAAGTAATACAGGAGGAGTTAAGTAGATTAGACAGAGGAAAAGCAAGTGGTCCTGATGAAATTTCATGTTGGGTATTACGAGAATGTGCAAAGGAGTTAAGTAAACCATTATTTTTAATTTTCAAGAAATCCTTGAGTCAAGGTAAGCTACCTGATATTTGGAAAAAAGCAAATATTGTCCCCTTATTCAAGAAAGGAAATAGACAAAATCCACTCAACTACCGACCAGTATCACTGACCAGTGTTGTAAGCAAGGTATTAGAAAAACTTATAAGAAAAGCTTGGGTAAATCATCTAGAAGAATACAGTATGATAACAGAAAGACAGTTTGGTTTCAGAAAAGGAAAATCATGTGTTACTAATCTGTTGAGCCACTATGACAGAGTAACAAACACAATACAGGAAAGGGAAGGATGGGTGGACAGTATCTATTTAGATTTCAAGAAAGCTTTTGACACAGTACCACACCAAAGACTTTTATGGAAACTGTACCATCAAGGAGGAATTCGAGGCAAACTGTTTTGTTGGATGCAAGACTTTCTCATAAAAAGAGAAATGAGGACAGTACTAAGAGGAAACTATTCATCATGGAAAGAAGTGACTAGTGGAGTACCACAGGGTTCAGTGCTGGCACCAATCATGTTTTTAGTTTATATAAATGATATAAACAGTAACACTGGAAATGAGAGCTATCTGAATATGTTTGCAGATGATGCAAAAATACAAAGGAGAATTACTAACACAGACTCTTGCAAAGAGCTACAAGAAGAATTAAATAAACTTCATGAATGGAGTAGTACATGGCAAATGGAATTCAATGTGGATAAGTGTCATGTAATCAAGTTTGGTAACAGTGGAAAAAGACCTGATTGGGAATATAAGTTAGGAAATAAAACCCTATACACATCAGAAAGAGAGAAAGACCTAGGTGTGATTATCAATAACAGACTATCTCCGGCTGACCACATCAGCAAGAAGGTACGGAACATGTATACAACGCTTGCAAATATGAGAATAGCATTCACATACATAAATGAAGAAATGCTAAGAAGGATAATAACATCATTCATTAGACCAACCCTGGAATATGCATCAGTAGTCTGGAGTCCTCATCTCAAAAAGCAAATAGACAAGATTGAAAAAGTTCAAAGGGCCGCTACAAAATGGATACCAAGCTTAAGGGACCTAAGCTATGAAGAAAGACTAAATAAACTGAATCTACCAACACTACAGGAGAGAAGGAAAAGAGGTGACATGATAATGGTATATAAATGCATATCAGGAAAGGAGAAAATAGACATAAATGATTACTTAACATATGGAGAAGCATCAGCAAGAGGACACCGCAAAAAATTGCATAAGAAGAGAGGTGATAAAGACGTAAGGAAATTCAGTTTCCCAAACAGAGCAATTGATCAATGGAATGCACTACCGAATGAAATAGTGTGTGCCAAAACAATTCACAAATTTAAGGATATGTACGATAAATGTGGTTTAAGACACGGGACAGTACGAGCTTGACTCATTCCTGTAAAGATACAATTAGGTAAGAATAATTAGGTAAGAACATCTCTGTCTAACATCGGTACTTACTGGGAAGAAACCATATTCATATGTTCCCCCTCCACATTTGACAGTACGCTCAGTGCATGATTATAAACCAGCAGTCTCTCAGATCTTCTCTGTGGGGATTCTACGGAATTCAAGTATTTCCTATAGCACCTTATAATGTACTGAGTCAAATGTCTTCTTGAGATCCACGTAGGCTGCAAGCAGACCTAGTCAATAGTGATGGCAGCATTCCACATGAACTTGAAAAGCTAGGAAACGGTCAACTGTAGACTTCTTGGGTTAGAATCTGGATTGTTCAGGCCACTGATACTTTTTCAACTGGTCATGAATACGAATCAGCAGAATGTGAGCAGGTATCTTGGCTGTTACTGCGAACACTGTAACACCATGATTGTTTCTACAATTATAGTAGTCACCTTTCCCTTTTCAGATAGGGGTGACAAACCCCTTCTCCAGTCGAAAGGTATGATACCAATGTGCCAGACAACTTTTATTTCTATGTATAATGCTGTGATCAACGCTTCACTCCCAGCTTTGAATAGTTCTGCTGTAAACCAGCTGCTCTGTCACTTTTCAACTTAGCCACTGCCTTCTTTATTTCCTCTAGAGAAAGCATGATATCGTCAACTATGAGTAACCATTCAATGGTTGTACACCAGCCAATGGAAGCTCTCAACTTGGAGGTTCAGCTGCTCTAAGTACTCTGCCAAGCAAGCTTTAGCACTTGCCCCCAACATGAGCCATCCATTTGCTGTCCAAAAAGTACTAACCTGACAGACGGAAATGGAATGGAGCATCTTCAAGATTCAGTAAGATCAAAAGTCATTTGCATGAAAGTGGCCTTCAACCTCCACAGTGATCTCCTGGGCACACCTCTCCTTGTCCCTTCTTAGAGAAACTTGTGTATGTCAAGAAAGAAGTCTATGCTACTCCTGATCCCCAGCTAGTCTTGTCAGTGTCCCTGGCAAAACAAAATCCTTTTTTGACCTTGGGTGCTCCCCTGCACACTCATCAGCTACTGATAGGGGGGTAGAATGCTTCATGGTACCGGGTATTCCATCATTCAAGAGGGTCCTCACCATTACTGAAGACCCCAAACCAATCTGAGACTGCCACTGCACAACTATTAGCACACTCTTCATCCCAAAGTTTCTCAAGATGGAACACTTTTTGGTAGCCTCTTGAGCTTCTCAGTTTTTATTTGTATCTTAAGAGTGACAACAACAAGCCTGTGATCAGTAGCAAAAAATTCCCCACTCCTGAAAACCCTACCATTTTGATGGATCCTCCAGCAAATACTAACAATGATGTGGTCATCCTCCTTTGCAACTCATCCAGTATTGGAATACCAAGTTCAGTAGCAAAGGTACGGCTGGTTGAAACAGGATCTAGCAGTTCTCAACTTATAATTCCATAGCAGTGGGGACCTAAACATTCCTTGAAGCCATCCCTGCCAGTGCCAGTAACTAAAGTCACCTGGGACCAAGAGTGTATCTTGTGGTGGGCACTGTTCAACAACTGAATCAAGTTTTTTTCTATAACAGATTTTTCTCTTCAGTAACACTAATCTCAGTCAGAGCGAACACTGCAACAACAGAGAGATGAAGCTCAAGGAGTACTTCAACCTTAGGAGTATTATCCACTCATCAACTGGAGTAATCCTGTTGACACAAGAGAAAAAGTGAGAAGCAGTTGTTACGGCAAAACCCCTAAGCTGGACAACATTGTCACAGCCATGTGTAACCATTGCTTCTAATCTCCCCATTCCTGGGTCCCCACAGTTCAGACAGTGAAGCTATAGCAACTCCCAGTCGACTCAACTTTTATGACAAGAATGATGGTCAATCATCATATGAAAAGCATGATGGTCAATCATCATATGAAAAGCTTAAAGTGTTACAAGTCCCTACCTGGAGAGCTTTCAGAAGGTTAAATTCGTGTGTGGTTCTACGGATTTGTATGACCCCCTGCCCCTCTGTGATGGAAGTTATGAACAGGGGTGGGAATAGGGGCTGGCAGGGTCCTGTTGGCTTTTCCCATCAATCATCATGATTGGTGCCAGCATGACAGGGCCCCAAAAGCCCTGTCAGACTAACACCATAGAGGGGACTCTCTGGCAAAATTGGGTGAGGGTCAGGCAGGACATGCTAACCCTGATCTCTCTACCTTTTATTAAGTTGCTTGAGACATAGTTTCTACAGCAATGGGAAACAAACCCCATCCTGATCTCCAAAATCATGGAAGGACTCAGCACTAACCTTTGGAGAAAGGCAATGGATACCTGACAAGAGATATCTTGGTTTAATTAAGAGTTTTCCCTCTCCAAGGTGGAGTGCCAACTAAGAGCAACGAGCTCGAGCCACCCTGCAAGATGGCTGTAGTCATAAGTAACTCGCCCCTCCTTTCACACGTCCTCTTTTTTTTCTTTTTTTTTCTTGCAGGGTGTCTAGCCACCCTTCTGTCTTGCCTAAACCTGTGGGGTTGCCGGTTTAGTCGCCAATGACCCGACCATGATATAGGTAGTTCTGGATTACATGTTCCCAGTTGCAAAACAGTGTTGGAATGGACTGTAGTAGTAGTAGTAGTGATAGTAGCAGTAGGTTTTTTATCTTTTTTTTTTTTTTTTTTGAGTTTTACACCATATCCCCCATTTTTCTATAAGGGCTAAGGTGTTGCCCCTGGGTAGGGGACTTTTGTTTGGAGCATGTAGCACATTATGACTGGATTCCCTTCTTGATGTTTACCAATGACTGTTGGATGGACTCGAGCCTCCAACCCTTAGGTCAAAGCAGAGTGCTCTAACCCACACAGCCGCGGCTGGTAGTATTAAGAGTACTGCTACTACTACTAGTACTACTACTACAACTACTACTATCCATCTATCTATCTATCTGTTTATTTATTGCCAAATGCCTTAATCCCATAAGGGGTGGCAACAAACTAATTGCTTCCATGTTGCCTTGTGCCCTGCTATTTCCCTGCCCTCCACCCCCCCCCCCACTCACATCGCTTTCTCTCATATACCTCTCATTTCCACCCTTCATTCTCATCCTCGGCCTCCCACGCCCTCCCTTCCCTTCCACCTCACTCACATACACTTTCCTCGTTCATCTCTCACTTTCCATCTTCTCCACATGGCTAAACCACCTCAGCGTATTTCTCCTAACGCTTACTATCACATCCACACCACAATGCTCCTTCAATTCCTTATTTATCAGTCTGTCTCCATGTAACTGCACATCCTCCACTAAAATTACTCATTTTCACTGCTCTCACTCTTGACTTGTGTCCTTCCCCCAAGGTCCAAGCTTCTTTTCGATATGATAGAGTTGTTATCACAATACAGTCACACAGTGACTTTTATACTTCCATGGTCACTTCCCTATTTCTTATCACTGCTTTCAAAGAACCAGCAAATTTTTTTCCCTGTTGTACCCTTTCAAGCACTTTATCCTCCAAACTTCCATCCTTATTCATCACACTACCTAAGTGCTTAAATGCACTCACATTTTCCATTTCCTCATCCTCCAACCTCATTGTACAGTCATTGACTTCATTTCTCACGAAGACCAGATCTTTACTCTTCCTTACATTCACCTTTCTCTTCTGTTTCTTACACACTCTCCCAAACTTATTCACCAAGCCTTGCAGTTCCCCTTCGTCTTCTCTTAACCCCTAAAGTACTAAGCTCATCAATTGAGCTTTTTGCACAATTTCTTAAAAGGACGAGCAACACCGGTCGTGCAACATCCACAAAAAACTGGCGGCAGCTGGCTCCACCCCAGCTGTTACATAGATGGCTTCTAACCAATCAGAACTAAGTGTTGGACACACCGGAGGGAGGACCCAGGCCTGTAACCAGGCGGTGTGGGGTGTACTCCCCACCTCCCTCTCGCCATGTCCCTCTACCCCACTACCTTGTTACTACCCTACCTTCCACCATTCTTACCACCACCACCACCACCCCTCCCCCCCTTCCTCATGCATCCCCCCACCTCCAATGTGGATCCCCCCATTTCCCCCCCCTCAGTCATCTGGGGGAGGGTATTTCCCCCTACCCTCCCTCCATGTCCCTGTACTCCACTGGGGCCCTTTCTTTGTGCCTTGTGGTGGTCTCCTCCCATCCCTCCATCCCCATACACCCCCTCCTGGCCATACCACCTCCCACTACCTCCCCCTACCCCCACCCCCATCCCCTAGCACAGCAGTATCTTTACCTCTCTGGCCTCAAATATTTTGCGTATTTTTTATGCTTTATGTTGCATGTTTTTTAATCATTACCTGTAATTTATTCATGGCTTTGCATACAGATATGCACACCACAATTACTTTAGTTGTCTTTGTTCGAAACCCACTTGAAAAAGACATTTTATTTTATGCTGATGCATGCAAGCATGTTGGAGCCTTCAAAAACGAAACAAGATGAAAACTAGCTAGATTTGACAGCTCAGAGGGGAGGGGCAGGGGGAGGGGAGGTTAGACGAGGGAGGGGAGGGGGGGAGGAGTGAGGAGGGGAGGGAGGGGACTGATGGCATGGGGAGGGGAGAGGAGGGAAGGATATTTTTTATTATTTATCATATTTTTATTGGGGGGAAGGCTCATGGTTCATGACCATTTTCCCTGGCTAGATTTGACAGCTCGGTGGGGAGGGGAGGGGGTGGGGAAACGGGAGGGGAGGGGAGAGGAAGGGAGGGCTTAATTTTTACTATTTATCATATTCTGTGTAGGGGGTTTGTCACCATTTTATTTTCTTCTAAGCACTTTACAATGGTTTATAACGTCTGTACACACCAAAAAGAAAAAAAACAGATTTTGGTGATTTTTATACGTATTTTTGCAAAGAAAACAGGTGCGAACAGCGTATTTTCTTTCTCGCCGGGGCCGTGATGATGGGTAACTATTATAAATTTTGACGGGCCATAGCTCGGTAACTATTGGGTCTAGGAGGGTTGGGTTTGCGTTTTCAGGTGTGTAAATTCAAGCTCTATATATCAGGCATAAAACTTTTAATCTTTGACAGTCGAAAAATAGGCCTGTTTTTGCATCCTGGGGAGCAGTCAAGGCTGGAAAAATGCTTACCCAAGGGGTTAACAATACAGTATCATCTGCAAATAACAGAAAAGGATGTTTCCAAATGCGGCCCTGTTTCATTAGGGTCACTCCAACATCCATTGCCCTACTTTTTATATCTTCTATAACCCCATCCATATACAGGTTGAACAACCTCGGAGACATGACACATCCCTGTTTCAATCCAACATTCGGAATGAAAAATTCACTCATTTCACCATGAACATGCACTGCAGCCTTAGCACCCTCTTACATACTCTTCATGGCATTCAACAGCTTCCCAATTATGCTTTATATTCTTAATATTTTCCACATTCTTTGTCTATCCACTCTGTCATATTCATTCCCCAGATCCATAAAGGCTGCATGCAACTTCTTTCCCTTTACTAGAAACTTTTCCATAAAAGACCTAAGGATGAATACCTAATCTACACAACCTCTGTCCTTCCTAAAGTCTCTCATTTCTTCTCCAACTCATTCCTCTGCTATTTCCCTAACTCTGTCAAAGGTATCCTACCATATACTTTTCATATAGCACTAAGAAGACAAGTGCCCCTGTGATTACCACACACTTCTTTTTCCCCTTGACCTTTGTACAGGGGGATTATATATACCTGACTTCCAATCCTCCGGGACTCTACCTTCCTCTCAGGCCAGTCTGCACACCTTCCATTTCCATTCCACTGCTATCTCTCTCCCAGGCTTCAGCTGTTCACCACACACTCCATCAATTTCTGGGGTTATCCCCATTTTGACTTTCTTCATTGCTTCCAGTACTTCATCCGACTGATCTCTTCCTCCCTTCTTACTCCTTTCTTCTCCGATCCATTCTCAAGCCACTTATACTTGCATTACTTTGATTCTCTGTGTTTAGCAGTGTCATAAAGTGTTCTCTCCGTCTATTCACTTTTTCACCATTCACCTAAATGTCAGTGGTCTCTGCACCTAAACACCACAAACTGAAAGACTTCTTCACAAACAAAACTTACACATTGCACTCCTAGATGGAACAAAGGTCACACGCACGCAAAAAAAAAAAAAAAAAATCCACACCAGTGACTAGTCACTAAGATTCACACATCCGTCCTTTTAAAAGACACAACACAAAAAACACACTTATTTGGAATGGCGTCACAAAGATATATCCACTCAGAGTCATATCTGATAGCAAGCAAAAAATCAGCATTTTAAACTGCCCTGTACTGACCACTTTATTACCCAACCCACCCCCAAAAGCCCAATAGCTTTTCATTTTCTTTTTTTTTTTTTTTGCTCAAACCTCCGCTTTTTATGAGAAACATCGAAAATTCATAGGGAAATCGCCCAGCTGAGGTTTTAAATACTGCTACAGGTAAGAGCACCCTCACCTGGCTGTGTTTTCAATGGCGTCTGTCTCCAGAGAAAACGAGTTCTATGGGATGGTTAACTCTTCCAAACCACTCATAAACGTTATTTATTTTTTATTTGGTACGAATTTCTATGTAGTACAAGAGTATATTGGTTTTCTCACAGTAGTATAGGTGATATAAGTGTTGTTTCACTCACCAAACCCAATCTTTTTTGGCGACATTACCTGCTCATCACTTCTCATCATTAAATTTGTTCCTCTAATGCCACATAAACTTTGTCCTCCACATTGTCATCGATTGGGGAATCACTCTCACCTTGAATTTCGTACCATGGCACGACAAGTTTTTACTGACCAGGTCACTGGTAACAGTTGAGTTGCCAAGACAATGGCATGCAGGGGGGGGGGAATTGTGGAGTAAGGTATTTCCCCGCCTGGCATCGGGTAGAGGAAGGTGTCCCGTGTATACATACCAAAAATCACGTGCAAGATTTGAAAAATGTGCAAACGATGGATCTTGCAACAGCAAAATGTTTATCGTATGTTGTGGGGACTGGGTGAGAAAAAAAGTTGCAACGTGCATCGTACATTGTGAGTATGGGACGGGTTAAAACACTACATTCCCTCTGACACCTTCCATGCTGTACCAGCACAGTGCAAACCTCACTTCCTTCACATGACACAGATATTCCACTCTGCAATTTCTGTACTGGACACATTAACGCTTAATACACTGCCTAGCATGAATGCACTGAAAGCAAATTGGATGCTATGAAAAGGTACAATTATTAATCATGATCATATTCACTGAAATATTCACTGGAAGCAGTTTTTATTTTAATTAAACTTTTTGAGTCATTTGGCATTTTTTTTTTCATTTTTATCAGTAAGGCATCATATATTTATGTTTAACTCCAGGAAGGACCCCTACAGAAGATATGAAAGGGTTATTAAAGCAATATCTACCTCCCCTTCCCCCAACACACACTCGAGTAATTTCTCCTACGCAGAGCGAAATCGTTTTAACCCCCTCGCGCAAGATGACGCACTGTGAGTCATAAGCCTTGCAATTTGAAGAGTAACCAATGATGCAACATGACACAACTTCCGTATAAATGGTTGTAGAAACTTTTCCTGTGGATGAATTTACGTCAAATATGGTTGAGTCAAAGCTGAGGGTTGACAGGTCCAGGGGAAATATATGGCAACAGCCAGGAGCTTATCGGAAGGGTAAGCAGCCTATATTTAGCTCGGTATTGTCTCGTCAGTCAGGCTGGATGGGTGTGTGAGCGTGTTGCCGAGCATTTAAACCCACTTTTGGTTACTACCACATCATCCATACTTTATATGTGTATGGTGTATTGTGTTGTATATAGTGCAATGTGCTTGTGAAGAACGTTTATAAGTGTTTCGTATATATTTTCAGAGAAAGCCAGATTTGAATTTTCCTAACTGATTTTTACTGTTCCTTTGCTATTCGTACAAGACGAACATACTCAGCCTACGGGCCTGAGCGTACGTGCTGTCACAGCGCAAACTGAGTGCAACCCATCGTAACTTTTCAGAACTCATTTTTCTCCATAACAATAATGGTTATAACACTGTGAATTATGTTATGGGCTTCCTTAACCTTTGGGCTACAAAACTAGATAGAATTTACATTTATGTTTGTAACAGTGTCACTAACAACATACAAAATAATAAACAAATCAGACATTATTAGGTGATTTTTGTAGTTTTTTTTTCTCGATTTATTCGAAAACTATTAGGCGTATCAACTTGAAACTTTCACAGATGAAAGATCGTGAAATTCTGCATATAGAAATAACCTTTGCAGCTGTGCATCATGGGAAAAAATTTTCACGGTGATGTTGGGAAGTTATGAGAAGCTAGTTTTCACATAAATAAGGTTTATTCAGGCTTCATTTCTGTACGTTTATTCATCTATTTTATATGTTTTTTTCTCTTATAGTATAAACATCAACGAAGATGATGGGAAGTGATTTATAACAATATAAGCACTTTCCGTGGGTAAATTGGGCCATAGAAATTTTTCCCTTGCCACACACGTGGAGCCAGCCTGAGCGAGGTTTTCGTTCTGTGCATGGAACTGAAACTTATTGGAAACTTATGGTGTGCGAGGGTGTTAAGATAGCAATGATAAAATTTTTTTGTAATATCATCAGAGTGAAGTATCTACAACATTTACCACCTGTCATAGGCAACTCCCTCATACCAGCTCAGTATACCCTTATATTCTTTTTAGTTTAAATTGACTTAAAACTCTCAATCACTCTATCATGAGTGTTGTGCTAAGCAGTAGATGAGTATTAGAATATGATGTTAGTCACCGAAAAGTGCTGCTGAAAGAACGTGAAGCCATAGAGTTGTTTTACCATGTTACTGAGCTACGTAAAATATGCTGCAAAGGGACGAAAATATGGTTCAGCTGAGACCAGCACTGTGCGTAATATAATTTCTGAATTGCAGCCATTTCCCAGCAAAAACTTGCGTCATCACACCGTACTATTCAGCAGGGAACAAATGAGTGCGAGTTAATGAGAGCTGGCGTGCAAGTTATTTAAGAGTGCAGTTATTATCAAATTTGACAGGATCGTGTGGGAGTGACTAGTGTGTGGGTGTTGAATTCTCTCTCTCTCTCTTTCTCTCTCTAACCTACATCATCTCTTCTTCCCAGCTCTTTCTTTCTCACACTTGGCGTCTTTACCTTACGACTTCATTTCTCTCTTACTCTCCCTACCACTTCTCTCCTTATTTCCCTTCACCCTTCTTTTCTTCCTAAATCATCCCATTCCATTACTGTCTTCCTGAGTTATTCACCATATCTCCTCACTTCACCGTTACCCCTCCTGCCCCCCATCCCATATTTCTCCCTGATACAAACTCTGCTATTTCACCTCTTCGTTCATTCATTCATTCTTTTCCTTCCTGCCCTATTCTCCCCCCACCTTCCTCCCTCCCTCTTTCTGCCATCCCCCATATGTTCTCTTTATCCTTCTTCCATTCTCCAAAAATTCACTTCCTCCTTCTTGCTCTTCTACTGTCTTTCTCCTTCAATGTTCCCCTTCCTCCCCTGTTTTCCAGTCCCTTTCTCCTCTCAAATTATGCGCCTCTCTCCTACATCTGTCCCTCAACTCCCGGTCCGTGTCATACCGAGTCCCAACTCTCCCTCAGGGTTCAATTTAATAAGGGGCAGCCAAGGTTGAAAGGGAGGGTTTACAGAGGCGGGGAATTACTTGAGGGCTCTACGAGCGGAGGGTTTTACTGGGGGAGGATTTCCTTTACTACATGTATCTGTTCTTGACACAAACCTATTTAATACACACTTCAGTTCACTCCACACAACACACTTACAGTACGGTATATACAGTATACTGCTTACTACACACCTGTTCGCTGTGAAGTAGGCTATTATACCTTATGCAAATTTCACATTCCACTTTAATTACATCGCACTCTATACTCGTTCTCTTTTATAAACGGCATGCTATACGCTTGTGTTCAGTGCACTAAAAACACACACTTGTATTCCATCTACAGTGGACACTAAACATTCGTATTTATTATTGATTATTCCATCATACTCTTTTTTTCATTGATTTATTGCATGACACGACAATTCACTGCTGCTGATATATACGACACCGGCATGCAGACACACGAACAGAACTTCACAATTAGTCCAGTTAAATAGTACCGACATAAGTGACATATCCTAGCTAACCCCTTCACACACACACACACACACACACACACACACACACACACACACACACTAATATTCTCCTTTTTCGTTTTAAAAAATTCACGACTAATTAGCATTAAAACATACTGGGATGAAATACTGAAGCAAACATCGCAAAAAAAGGAGTGCAACAAAGCCTCCTGACCCGAAGACAATACGTGTCAAGTGCTATAGACATAAACAAATGTTGTTCCTCGAGATTAATCCAGTGGAGGCTCGGTATTCAATGTCTTAGCATGATCCACACTCGCCAAGTGGAAATTAATGGTTTATAGGGAACATTTAACGCCTCCCTCACCTCCCTCTTAGAACTCGCTCCTTTCATCTCCCTCTTCCTTTCCCGTTCGCCCTCTCATAAGCATTTCTTCCCTCCCCATTCCTGCACCATTTCCCCTTCCTCTTCCATTTGCTGCAAGTCTTTCCCTCCCCCTACCCATTCTCCTTACCTAGAGACTCCTCCCTCAACTCTTTCATTGCTTCCTGCTCCACATCTCTTCAAATTCTCCCCTATTTCTTCCTCCACACTTTCTGCCTCCCTCGTCCCCCCAAGCTCTTTCCTTTCCTTCTGCCAATCCCTCTATCTCTAACACTTCTTCCTCCCCCAAATTCTCCCTCTCCCTTTCCTTTCCTTTTCCCTCCACTTCTTCCACCTTCCTCCTCCCCTCCCTTCCAGCTTTACTCACACACACTCAAATCCTATATATTTAGGGAAAGTAAATATGTTTCTGTCATTTTGGTATTACTGTACAGGCTAGTACAGCAGTTACGTGCAGTAATAACTAGTTATAATTGTGGCTGCCTTGCTCTCTAATTACTTAAGTTGCCTATAATCATCCACTCATAGAATAGTACCGTGATATTATCGAGAAGGGCATAGTAATTAGTGACGGTTATCATAACCTATGTGCTCCCTTTACTTTTCCAGCCACCCATTATGAATGGGAAGTACTCTGTCATCCCATATATCAGGCTATGTAGGCCTATCTGTGTAAACATCTCTCTCTCTCTCTCTCTCTCTCTCTCTCTCTCTCTCTCTCTCTCTCAAACTGCCTGTCTGTTTGGTTATTTCACTGCCTATCTGTATATCCACCTACGGAAAATGTGACCTCTCTGCTACACAACTGAATGAGTCTACCTGTGCTGAGATGACATCACAACGCGAGTCTGCCATGCCAAGCAACGTGTGACTGACACCAGGCACTTCTCACCCACTACTCATTACTCATTATTCACATAGCTCCTACTCATATTCACTTATTTTCACAGTTAAGTTGGAAATTCGACGTTCTATGTTGAGGTTTGCCTGGGACAGCCGTTAACCACTACAAATACCAGGCCATGGAGTTTCCTGAGTAATATCGTCCATCAACACACCACTAGAATTATCAAGAGATCTTCAATCAAACCTGTATTTTCTTCCGAGATCGACTTTTGTATCGACACACCTCTACGATCTGTATCAAGTGGGTAAAATTATACTTGCTCATTTCTTCTCAGTGCTAAAATTAGCTATATTCAACTTATTTAATCATCTAGTTTGCTAGGACATAAATAAACAAGAGGCGTATTTCATAACATCATATCTTAATGACAGGAATATTTTCGCAACCACCCACGTTAATACCAGATGACACACAAATTGCCACAACATCAGACTCACAATTAAGAGACAGCCCACCCATTGTACAACCCACACCACACGTTATAGATAAGGAAACAAATACGGGAGTTTCGGATGATGAGTGGGAAACCCCTTCAGACGTTGAGAGTATCGACTTCGCAGCTGCCTTAAATACGTATGCCAATATACTTAACAGGGTTCACCGGTCCGGTCATACATATTCTACCATTCCCTCACATAACGATAAACTCGTACAAGTTGAATTAACAGGGCAATCATTAAATATGAATCAAGAAACAAATACTGCTGATCTAAAAACCACACCTCACGTTTTTGTGTATCACGAGGATAAGACTGCCCCAAAATTCTCTGGCACAGACAAGGATCGCATTGATGTCATTTCATTAATCAGTCAGTGCGAACAAATGTTCATCAAGCGCCACATACTAGATGAACAAGAGAAAATTGCTATTTTTTCATCTTGCATAAGCCAGGAAAGATGTCCAGCAAGCAATTTATTGCGCTCCGATAAGCTACATCGTGCTAGGACATATGATGAATTTAAAACTGAATTTCTGAAGAAATTTTCTGGAGGTATGAACTTCTTGCCAGGTATAATTCCAGAATTACATAAAATTGTAGATCTTGTAAGGGAGCACACTACAAACCATGTGCTCAGTGAAATAACTGCTGATGTCTCCACAATCAAGAGAACCCTATTAGCTACTCTGGAGAATTCTAAGTGGATAACAGATGATGGAAAGATGTCCCCAGACCTCGTCGTGGACATCATTGGTTATGTAGCTGCCTTGTGTAAATTACCTGATAGAACCCTGATAAAACCCTGTTGTGTTTGCGAGAAGCGAGCAGCGCTAAACGCTTACACGGAGGAAAGCTGACGACAGCGGCCAGTAAGGAGATGATGCAGTTAGCTGTCAGCAGTCCTCTCGTGAGAAAATTCTGTTGCCATGAGGAACATACGTGACACACACACCCTACTACACCAGATTTTAGGAAAGAGAGTTTAGAAGGAGACAAGCGACCCTAGAGAGAGGTCGAGACGGAGATTAGCCTTAGAACAGAGAGAGAGAGAGATAGCGAGACAGGGAGGTAGCTACCCAGGACTTATACTATTATACCTGTTTAATATTTCCAAGACAAATAAAAATAGTCCCATACTATTCTTTACCTCTCCCGTCACTACATGACATCTGGTGGGGAAACTACTACAAGATATAAACGCCGCTCGACCACAAGTCTAAAATATACTTCTCTACAAGTAACTACAAAGTCTTTATGACATACCCGTGTATCTATATGACCGCCGATCACAGTATCTGTTTATGTTTGTCTGTGTATCTTTCTACTTATCTGACTGTCTACACTTCCGTCTGTGTGTCTGTCTGCCCAGTAAACGTTTCCCCCCTCCCAGCTTAGGGACAAAACCCCCTAATATCGGATAGCCTCCTCAGTTTCCACTTTTTGTAACTCGTCTAAATTGGCTGGGGAGTTTGGGTCACCTGGGCTGTCTAGTGGTTTGTGTTAGTAATGGTAGTAGTGTTTGGTGGTGCATGTTCGTGGTGCGCATTAGGGATAGTGGTGCTGGTGTGTGTGTGTGTGTGTGTGTGTGTGTGTGTGTGTGTGTGTGCGTGTGTGTGTGTGTGTGTGTGTGTGTGTGTGTGTGTGTGTGAGCCCCCTCCTCACTATCCCTCTCTATTTCCATCAATCAGTCTATCACTCAGTCTATATATCTATTGATCCCTCTCTATGTGTCACTCTATCTCTTTCTTGTCAGTTTGTAGGTCGTCTGGATGAAATGCATGATTAAACAAAAAAGCTGCCAGATAAAAAAAAAAATTGCTTGGTTAATCTTGTTACAGTGGTTGGTACTCGCAGTGATGGTGGAGCGCTTTTGTTAGAAGTGATATTATTATAGTGCATCTCTCTCTCTCTCTCTCTCTCTCTCTCTCTCTCTCATACAGCAAAAATTTTCAACCAGGACCCAACTACCCCTCTCTTTCTTTCCCTTCAGTTTCAAATCCCTCTACAGTCTTCATCTCGTTTCTACACTTTGTTTCCCACACTGATGCTGGACCAGCGCCTACCCGTGGTAGCACTGTGCACCCGAGGCGAGAAGGAGCAACTGCAAGTTTTGCCCTGGAGCAAACCTTAATGTCCCGTCCGCGCTGGTGACCATGCAGCGCGCTCTGTTGTGTCATTTTGTTCAACTCGTGTTGCTGAGTTTGATGATGTCCACACTAGTACAAAGGGCAATACACACCAGTTACCAGTGAGTTGCGAGAGTAGGAGGATGGATGCAAACACCGCAGCAATTCAAGAGACTGAGACATGGGATACTGGGGCACTATGCTGGGCCGAAAAGAAAAACAATGGGAAAGAGATGATGTGGTGAATGCAGTGGCTGGCTCGACGTAATTTCGGAGGGAGCTTCAAGCAAATTATCCCAGAGCTCGAGATTGAAAGTGAAAAAGACTTTGGAAGCTACACTAGAATGCACTTTATAGTTTACTTAAGAAAATGGAGCCTCATATTTCCAAAGAGGATACTCGTTTTCGTGACACTGTTTCAGCAGGAGGTCTTCTTATATTCTTGTACTTCTTAATTTTTGTCCATGTATTGCTTCCCTACCGTGGACGGGGCTTAAGGCTCGTTCACAGTAGGGGTCATGGTGCGAGCTCTGTTTCCTGTCATGTTCTCCAACTCAGGTATTCGTGCCGCAGATGGTCTGTGCCACGCGCTTCTGGCAAATCTGGCTGAGGGGCACTTCTTGGTGACAGTGTGTGCCGCGATGCAGCGATGCTCTCACACCAGTCGTTTGGTTTCCACTAAGAGGAGTTGTATCGTCACCACCCTTTTTTATCTCCAGTATGACGCAATGGTCGAAGAAAGGACAGGTTCTGAATGGTCAGGCGGACAACACCTTACTGTACATGTTACAGAACTGCTGAGAATGCAATCCTGTACCTGGCATGTGGAAAACAAGCAATACAAAAATGAGAACTTGAGAAGTGCAAGTTTAAAACACGTTTAAAATTATGTCGAGACAGCCATAGTGTATACGAAATCTTGTTTTTCCTGTTATTTTTCTTTTTGACACATGTGTCACAGTGCTCCACATAACAGTCTCTTGAACTGCTGTGGCGTTGGTATCCATCCCCTCCCTGTCCTAACTGGCACACGCTGCCCTTTGTACTGGTGTGGACATCACTGACTTCGGCAACACGAGTTGGGCAACATGAGGCATAAGAGAGCCAAGGGTATGACCTTTAGTGTGGACGGGACTTTACCCAGCTTACCCTGAGTCCTGTGAGGAGAATCTCGGTCAGATTTGCGAAGAACATTCTCCTGTTTAGATGCAGCTGCTCTCCACACCGGTTTGACATGAAGGGAATAAGTCTTTGGCTGTCATATCTCCTCCCCACTGTTCCTGGCGACACTGATTACGATTCCGGGCCCCAAACGCGATATATGTGCCAAATTTGCTCTCTATACATCATAAACTTAAAAGAAACACATGAATCTGTTAACTGCAGTTCTGGCAGACAATGGATCCACGCCACATGAATTGTGCTTAAAAATAATGGACAACAACAAAGTGCATTGGTATGCGACAAAGTACGTGACGTCCACTAAAGCTCCTGCCACACCTCCACGCATGTCATCCATCATCCCCCATACTCACATAGCCACTGGCTCCACAACTAGCCTCTCTGTATATTGCATCTATGCTAGAAATACTTTGCCTCGAATATACAGCATAACTTATTGCAATTAAATGTCGATGGTTTGCACAAAAACACAAATTGAAGACTTTCTTCATAAACAATGGATGCATTGTACGCCTACAAGAAACAAAGCTCATATGGATCTTTCTTCATAAATAATGAACGAATTGACTCCTACAAGAAACAAGCTCAAATGGACATACAAAACTTCACACATCAGATACTGATCACACATCCACACATAACTGATGGCATGGAACAGGATTTCCCAAATGGAGGGGAGGGGAGATATGATATTCCAGAAGAGATGAATAAATAATTAGAGATAACACTGACAAAATGGCTTTTCTGACGTGTTGTTGGTTATAGTTTTGATATTTTTAATGGTCAAATATTTTTTGTCTTATAACAGTGCTTTTTGAAAGCATAGTAATGTCATGATGTTGGTCCTCAGATACTTGTCATGCATTATAACAGTATAATATTTCTATGATGTTCCTAGAGCATTGTAAAAATCTTCAAAATACGGTTAGATTTCTTGCCATTACACGTTATAAAGTATTAGTAAATGGTGGCAAAATAAGTTTAGAAAGTAGATCTTTTTACAATACTCCCAAAGGGAAGGAAGGGGGAAATTCTCTTTATGAGTCGGGAGGGGGACAAACCATAAACGAATTTCTGGTAAACGTGGTGATTATGAATAGAATGGGAACCTCCGCCATGGAGTATGCCTCATCACATGCATTCACAAGTCCATCGCCTGCAGACATAAGAGAGACACCAAAACACATTTCCAGAATGACAAGCGTCAGCTCTGATCACAGCAGAGAAATCAATGGTTTGTGTATATATATATATATATATATATATATATATATATATATATATATACCTAGGCTGCTTCCCCCAAGGAAAGGGAGGTAGCCGAGACTGGACGACACACTCCCCATTTACTCATCCATTCAGACACATTCGTTCGCATCTTTGCCCCAAAGGGGAAAACGGACAGATCCTCACCGCACCACACCGCACAAGGGTCAACTGCGCAATGCAATCAGTGACATCCGCAGCAGTGCCCGACAGCAGAACTGGTTTACCCCTGCCACATCATAACAGACCCATCCCCTTACCAGCATATCATCATTATCAGCTATTTGAGTATCAACTGCAGGACCGTACTATCCCGACCAAAGACGAGACGATACAGACAATGTATCTCTGCCAAGTGGCTTAGGCTTTCTGGTAGAGACTGTATGTAGGGTGAGAATGCTTGTAAGTGTAACTGTAGTTTTGGAGTGGCTTTGGATGTGTGTGTAGTCTGTGAACCAAGTGAAATCGGCCCACACAAGCCGACTGGGTGCACGCATACTTTATAGTAAGCGACACTGGTTCAACCACAGCACCCCTTGTGTCTGCCAATGCGGTCCGTGGCCGGGTGAACACTCTCAAAGTTTATTACCCTGGCGGGGCGTGAACCCTGGTTCACCCGTGTACGAAGCACACACTCTACCACTGTACCACAGAGGCTCATATATATATATATATATATATATATATATATTTCTAATGCTAGGAAGAAGGAATCGAAGGCCATGAGCCAGCAATAACTGTTCCTTCCAAAGAGAAAAATAAAATGCAAGAGATCCAAATTCAAGATCCGATCATTTCAAGATGCCTGGACACACTGCGTTTGAAAGACTGGAGATCGTAGGAAGCAGGAAATACAGGCAGAGGGAGACAGTTCCAGAGTTGACCAGTTGCATGAATGAAGGACTGGGAGTAACGGTCAGTAGAATTAGGGGATAAGTAAACAGCGTAGACATATTTAGTCAGAGAACGACAGGAAACCCGAAGTGAGAGTGTAAAGAATTCAGAAGAATTTTCAGGAACACGAGAGCAAGATAAGTCGGTGCGTATATATACACAACAGCCACCTTTGGCTTTGAAATGAGTATAGAGTAAGTAGGAGGATACAGAGAAGGGTTTGCTGTCAGTTGCTTCAGACAGCTGAGTCTCAATTAGAAAAAGGTGAGGTTTAGAGGAGGAGAGATGGTACTTAATAGAGCGAAAGTTAGAGGAAAGGCCCCGAATGTTGCAGAAATGAAGAAGTGACTCAGACAATGGTTCCAGGCAGCTCAAGTCGTCACCGGGAGAGGGGAGGAAGATGGGGGCATTTATGGTCCCCCCCCCCCCGGGGACTCCGAGGCTGTGTGTTGTGTAGCCATTTTTTTTTTTTTTGGAAAAGGGAGTGTAGTGTGTACTGTGCATGTAGTTTGGTGTAGATAGTTAGAGACACTGGTATAGGAGAACATGCTGCCCTACTCTCTGTGTTACTGAAACACTGAAAGAGTTCAGCAAAGGGGGATGGTCAGGAACTAGTCCTGAGGGCTGATGAAACGGGAGCTCCAGCTCTCACTGTCATCAGTTTTCCATCCACCTTGGGAGTACTGCCCTGCTCTACTGGTGCTACAGTCTACTCCTAACACCTCTCATGTTGCACCAATGCAATCGAACTCCCAGGTTCCCGCTGTACAGTAACATAGGAACCTACATCTATCGTTGCTGGAGACTTTTAACACATTAAATGCTCTGGCTGGTACACACTCAGTAATCTAAAGAGCACTCAGAGAGCGCATACCACCGCCAATGCCATTGTCATTAAAAAGGATCCGGATCCGGATTCGTGGAGATATTGTGTGGAATACATAGGATCCGGATCCGGCCCAAAATTTAATCAATTGTTCCCTGACCCATGGCCCACTCTTCCACTAAATTTCATTGAAATTCATTGAGAACTTGGAAGTATTGTGCTGGATACATAGGATCCGGATCCGGATCCGCTCCCAAATTTAATCAGTTATTTCTTGGCCTATGGCCCACCCTTCCACAAACTTTAATTGACATTCACTGAGAACTTTTGGAAATATCTTGAGGACATATAAACAACCAGACAAACATAGCTGAATACATAATCTCCTCCAACTTCGTTGGCTTAGGTAACAACTGCCGAGATCTCGACATTGCAGTATAGTTAAAGAACACAGACATAGTTATGTCCCACAGTACACCTACATCCCTCACCAACCACACTATTCTCCTTCCTCTCCTAATATCTCATTCTGTACGCTCACTCACTCACAACCATCTGACGGACAGAACCCAGACTCCCAAAAGACCATCTTATTATTATCATAAGAATACAGTCCAAACTACACACATCACTTACACAAATCCCCCCAAAACTGCCAGGACAAAATTCACAGAGTTATCTAAAAAAACAGTTAGCAAAAGAAATTACACATCGATCAACAACACAGTCACGCACATTAAATTTAACACCAAATTAAATGCAAACAAACATCACATTCACATTCAGCGAAGTAACAAAAGACTCTACAATTTGAACTTCACACTGGAGATAGCTTGCATCTGTAAGAACATGAGTCACTCAAGCAAAGCTCCTCTATCCTACACACAAACTATCACATGCGTCCAGCAATGAAACAACTATATTAAGTGCAAGGGTTGTACAATGAAATGAGAAAAATAGAAAGCCTTAGCAACAACACTCAGCAATTCCATGGAGGCCTCTCAAGTCTACAGAACTCTTACCAGTATAACAAAGAAGCACCTCCTAAACCCACGGCGCCATCGCCACGAACACCCAACACATCTCTTCTTACAGGAATAAACAGACATGCTTATGAACCATTATGCAAACATAAGTCACCAAATACCAACACGCTTTGGGTTTGGAAAACAATCTCCTCTGCATAGGCAGTCCTCTCCATTTGACAGCAGCGTAACAGACATATAACACGACAAAAACAAAGAACTCTACAAGTACAGAGCCAGATGGCACCAGCAACCTGTACCTGAAACAATTCGTACCACATGACTCCAGGCCTTAACAAACAACAGCAACTACTTATTCACACATCGTAGCATTTCCACCACTTGAAAAGATAATACTTAAACCAAACAAAGAACAAACACATCTCTCTTCGTACAGATGCATAAGCAGCCTCACGAAACGGACATCTAATTGCTTCAGCATTACGTGTCCTAAATGCAGTACACTTTTTGCTAAAATAGATATTTAAAGAGCCTTTGATGCCAAACCCTATGGAAAGTAAATACCAAAATCTACAACACACACATGGAGAACAATATGAAATGCTAACTACCTAACTACATATCTGGTAGACAGGCACATGTTATGCTCCAGGTCATCATTTCAAACACTAAACTTTTATATGGAGTTCCATAGGGCTCTGTTCCATCACTGACAATTTTCGACCAATACATGTCTGATATTCCCGCACTTGAATTACCCATAAAATAAATTCAGACATGTTAAAACTGTAAAACCTTCTTAGCAACACTCACCCACTCCACAGACCCCTCTCGGCTCTGCAAGACATTTAACATCACTTAGCCCATTTGTGCCCAGTGTCCTCAGTATAGGACAGAATTGGGCCCTTTTCAAAAGCAGGTAAAGAAGGGAACTCCGGGGTAGAGACCTATGAGCTTCGCGATTATGAGCCGGTAGGTAGAGGGCAGTATACGTACTCTTCCTGCATAATCCCTCGCACAGGAACCCTGGAAGCTAATGGGTTAGTCACAGACCGACACCTGCGAAACCCACGCCGCTGGAATAAACACTCACCACATCATCCTCTATGAAAAACTATCTACAGTAATATATTTGAGAACCACTTTGAATACATAAGTCACATTACCCCAACACACACCAAGTTAGACAATCATTCTTCTGTGCATATCATGGCCTTTGAACTCGACCACACTGTAACTTCGATCACTTCATAACAGACACATACCATTATCAAGAAAAATAAGAACTGTAAAAGCACAGGGCAAGATGGCATCAGCAACCTAGCCCGAAAGACTTAGGGCCATACGGCATCCAGACCCCCACAAACATTAGCAGCCATTCATATGCACAATGCATCATTCCCAACATGGAACAGCCATTTCAATATCTAAACCAAATAAGGACCCAACATATCGTTCCCAATATAAACCCATAAAATTGCTCAACAAACCATTTAAACAACTAAACATCTAATTCTTAAGTCACATCTTAGTGCGTCTTCATGACACGGCTTTTAACCCCGCCGCGTGCTGGCTATTTTTAGCCCTCTGGGTCACCCCAGTGCCAGCCATTTTTCGACTTTTATTTTTGGCTAAAATGATAGATTTTGATGTGGAAACAACGAATTTTGCCATTAAAATGCTCACCAAGGCTCGGAAATGAGTTTTATTGAGCCTTGCAAACCCGTGTACAGGTATATCCATTCTCACGCTCACCACGTACGTGAGAGAAAGCTGTTATCTATGTAAGGTATGCTCAGGTATTTATGCTGGGAAGGTATAGCAATGTTCAGTACACTTTTCTGATCACTTATTACTTCAGCATCTATCACAATTTGCATGTTCTTCTCACTGTGAATGCATTATCTTACAGTTACTTGAAGATAGGTACAACCTCACTTCATTACGTATGGTCCTGGCACTTACAAGAAGGTATTTACAACTTGACTTCACTATATAGTCCTTACACTTACAAGAAAATATTTACAACTTACACTTACATGAAAATATTTACAAAATGCCTTCACTATGTACCATACAGCACTGGGTGTGGCACACAGGCAGATTGAGGCAGAGCGAGTGTGAGGGAGGGGAGCGAGTAAATGTATGGCCTTGACAGCCAGGTGGATGGTAGAGGAACATTTACCTTAAATGCCTGCCAATTTTTACCCACGAATCTTGAAAAATGCGGTCTCTGAAGTTTTTTATTTTAGACCGTTTTAAAATGGCATTGGCACTGGCCGCAGCATTATGTCGGACCGTTTTAAAACGGCACTGGCAAGCAGCTGGTTAAAGCACTGCACTCCACAAACACCTTGCTAACCAACTTCACACATCATGCATCTGCCGCAATCAGCTCTGAGAAAAGACCACAATGCATACTCCTTACAAAAACAGTTATTGGGTAAAGCTGTCAACGTCCTTTGACACACTAATCACCACAATCTACAAAACAGACATGTTGAACAACATCAAACGCTGGTTTGGCTGCATGTGAGGTAGACAACCATCTGTTACATTCCAAGGAAAATCATCAAGAAAACTTCCAAAGGAGAATTTCACATGGCTCCGTTCTCTCACCTACACTTTTCGATATTTACATGCATGATATTGCCACACCTCAAACCCCCATAAACGTTGCCTAAAATGCAGATGATATGACTTATATCGAAGCATCACATTGTAGACTCAGCTTGTACACTACAGGACTATCTCTTGACACTTCAAGAACTGGACGGGGACAACAGGCTATCGAATACTTCAGCCAAATCCACCACCACACTTATCACCAGCAGGAAACATGAGCACAGGTACTTCTCTAGCATCGCACTTAATAATGTGTCTCTGCCACACACACTCCCTCTACTAATTTTCCTGGAATGACATATTCCACTGGATTCAGTTTCAAGGATCGCATCAAGAGGCATCACACCTTCAGACTCATCACGCTTAGGCCACATTCAAGGACAAGTTGGGCGACAAAAAGAAATACTGTTCGTTGTTATCAACCAAGAATGTATCACGTCAGTAATGTCCCGTGCCTCCCCAGCGTGGGCCCCCATCCCATCTAACATTCATCACAACACTTGCAGATCATACAGAACAGCGCTATACACATCATCACCTGCTGTATGGCTGTATTAATACCGTTTCTCTTATACTTTGGAACAAAACTCCTCCCTGTCAGAGAATATCTTGACACAAGAGACCTAAGAGAGACAATGCAATACTATTAATGAAAAAGACGTATCAGTACTCGTTTTATGCAAAGGGCAATACAACACCGCAGTCAGAACAATGTATTACAATATCTCCACCCTCTCTATCCCGACATTCATCCATCTTTGGCATCTTTAAACTGAAATGATCGATTCCACCCTACCAGCTTAAATTTCCTTTTGGTGGAATGATAGATGGCACTTGCCCCTTTTGTATATTAGGTCCACATAACATAACACACATTGGAAGAGTGCGTGACACACGCAGCACTGAGACGCAGATACGAGATAATACTGTAGGGAACCAACATGACAGCCTCATGTGAGCAGTTGCTAATCTGTGACAGCGGATCTGTTCGCCAAGACAGAACTGGGTGAAGTAACAGCAACAATAACAACAAATATAAGTGTTTGATGTGATCAGCCTCCATCTCATAATTATTACAGTGTAACGTCAGGAACGATACCGCAAAGTCAGCCAGATTCAGTCATTATTGGATGCTTCAAAAACTTCCGTCAGAATTTTGGGATTTCGTTAATACCTTTCCGCTCTCAGTATTAAGATCAGGACCCCTCAGGCCGTATATCGAACAATATTCTAACACTAAGGATAATTACGTCATTTTGAAGAATTTCATGAACAGAAAAATTACTCTCTGTGGGATACAAAATCATCAGCCAGTGCTAAGAGATTTTATTAAGCTTCTAGAGAGTGAAGGGTGTTCCTGTTGTTGCTATTAATACTTTCGTGGTCGGGATAGTTATACTGTATTGTTACAGCTGACGCCAAGCGGTCATGTTTAACTGAGGCCTAATCGTAGGAACACGATATTGCTGTGAAACATATTGAGGCTCATGACAATGTAGTACACTAGTTTGGTTGCAGCAATTGACTAACAACATACCAAATACTCCAGGAGGAAGAAGACTGTACTCTTTTTTTTTTTCTTTTATAAATATTTCTCTGCTTGTACATTATAAACAGTTCAGTATCAACGTATACATTGCACTGAGTTCTTTGTATAGAATCAAGCATTACATGTTAGTTTGCAAACCTGATCGACTGCCGTGTTCATGAATATGATAAGCTACGTATTTGATAGAGACATTATTGAGCTTTGTATTGATACTGGTGCTGTTCAGACGTATTTAAAGCACAGTTCCTTCTAGCATTTCTGTAATATCAGGCTCGGTCACACTGTACTACTGTGTACTCTTTTTCCATAAACTTTGCCAGATTTATGTCCCATCGTAGCTTATTTCACATACTGTACCTCAGCGATAGGATAAGACAATAATTTGGTTCTATATAATTTCTACAGGAATCTGCAATTAGCACCAGCATGCAGCTCGAAAACACACTTAATCGAACGAATGAGAAGAGATTTTCAGTGACATTATTCAAATTTCAATGTTTCCGGTTCTAATTATGATAGAATCATCTAGTTTGTTCTAATATCTTTGCGGAATTCTACATTACGATTCTGCAAAACACACACACACACACACACACACACACACACACACACACACACACACACACACACACACCTACATACATACACACACACATTTCATTTTTTCATCATCCAGTCCTACGTTGTCTCATGAGGAGCGTAGGATCCCGGGGCTAGACAAGTTGGTCCTGACATTTTAGAAGAGTGACCAGCCTGCTCATCCCTGAGTGTCATTATATGAGCAATAAAAATCTGTTGGTGAACTCAAGCCGACCACAATGTGATTAAACATGTAGCAAGGAACTTGTTTCTCCTCATAACTCTTATAACTTCCGAACTATTGGGTTTATTAATTTTTGTGTATTGCGTCGTGCTCGGAGACAATTTCTCTTCCTTATTCTATCTGGTTCATGCGCATTCATCAAACAGTGTCGATACAGGAAGAGTGGGAAGTTAATGCTGCTCCTTGGGTTTGACATCAGCTCGTCAAAATGGCTTTCATTTATCAACCTGTCTTATTTCTGAGGCATCATCGTGGAAATTTAGCCTTTGCTATGCTTCTTGAAATAGGTTTCATGACGGTATGATTAAATTAACTCCCCTCAAATGCTCCAAAATAAACCTGAATATTACAGTACTTCTTAGCCTGGATGTGTGTGGCAATCATCCTAGTGCGCTGTGAAATGAAGATGACACCCAAAAAATCTTTGAAAAGCACAATTATATTAATGCAAATTACACACCATTATCCTGCTATAATGAGTTTATGGATCGTAAAATAAAGATAATGAAATGATTGACCTATCGCATAGAGAAGAAGTCACTGCTCTCGCTTTATTAAATAAAAAGATAATACCCTTTGAACAGTGTGACGGTCAGGTTGGGTATGATTATCCCGCCAATTTTTCTCTCGATTAGGTAGTGTGAGGTAAGGTACATATAGCAAGGAAAGAGAATGAATACTGCAGAGGAAAAACCAATCAACAGCCAGCCCAGTGAAAAGGGGCACAGACTCATTATGACCCAATATCAGTGCAGCAGGCAGGCTCCCCTACACCATCTAGGAATATAAAGCTCATTCCGAACGCTAAAATATGGTTCATTAACACATCACCATTGTATTGATAACAGTAAACATGGCACCCTCGCGCTGTCTGCACCCTTCCCCCTCTCTTATGTTGACATTTCTATATTTCACAACTCCTCTCTCCCTCCGCCTCTACAACTTTATATATATATATATATGATAAGGCAAGCAGTGTAGGGTTTGTGTTTCTGTATGTGTGTTTGCTTGTTTCTTTCACGAGAATAGTTGTAGATATCGACGTTATTCGTTTTGCATCAGGTCAGGGATCCAAGGCATTTCAGACAACTACCAAAAAAAAAAATTGGCGATCGCGTGCGACGCGACAGTGCGAAATTGTCGGAAATCACGACATATGGAAATATCTGGCTGTGCATTTCTTCGTTTCTTTCACAAGAACGGTAATAGATACCGACCAAATTCTTTTTTGCATTAGTACTGGGTACGTCCAGGGAGTGTCAGTAAAATACCGCCTCCGAAATTTGGCGAGCGCACGAGACGGACGACACGAAATTGTCAAAAACTATGCCAAGTGAAAAATGTGAAAATTCTTCCTTTGACCTTTTTGTCTGAACTGGTCTTAGTAATTGGGCTCAGAAACTGTATGGAAACAAAGAAAATGATACCTGGAAAAGAACAGACGTGTTGCCGGTTCTGGGTAAACATGGCCAGTGCACTCTGCCATGTACTTAAAAACTTATGATATATGTATCTTTTAATTTAATTTATCATTTGCACTGAACAAGACGTGATAACTTTAATTCTTTGCGGCTGGAGGGAAGGAGCCGCCATGTTGGCGATGACGTCAGCATTCACACTGCAGACGACGCTCCAATCCATCACACAATACTTTACCAGTAACAGAGACGATAGTTGTACCTACATGGCCACCGTAGATCCGAACTACCCCCTTCAGTTATGTTGTGAAGAAATACTTTTCTTGGTGTAAATGGATGGTACCCGTTAGGTAAGTAAATTGTGGTGAAATCAACCAGATGTAGCTTACAGCTACACCATACCAGAGCGGTGCTCATACCTAATGAGGTGGAAAGTGTTAAATGTATGGCGTACAGTATCAGTTGTATGAGTTTATGATGGTATTATGCTCATATTTAATATCTGACCTCTTCATTATTAGTTTTCTGAAAAGAAAAAAAAAAAAACAGTTTCAGTGACTCTGAACTACAATACTTCAGGGGAGTGTGACGAAATACTGAATCAGCGGTCATTTACCGAATCAACACCGATTTGGGACTTTTTAATTGGTGTTATAGATTTTATCACCATAGAGGTTCATACTCACCTAATTATCTGAAATCTGGTCAAATTTTTCTGTTTAATTTTGAACGCGCTAAAATTAGCGGAAGTGTTTCTCCTTTAGCTCAACAGCTTGCCTTGGCAGACTTCTGCTTTGTATAAATATTAATTTAACATACAAATGCACTTATTGCACTTTAAATCAATATCTTTGCAAAATAGAAGTCTGTCAAGGCATGTTGGCGATCTAAAGTAGAAATACCGGCTAACCTTAGCACATTTTCGCTCTGACTCCTAATATTCTATTAACAGCTAAATTAAGCATAGTTTTTTGACTGAATTTCAGATAATTAGGTGTGTATGAATCTATATAGTGAAGAATATAATATTTTCACAACAGTAAGGACTGCATTCCAGCACGGGGAACTTCCGACGAGCAGCCAGCCACCACTGTTTTCGTTTATTGTTATTGGCTAGTATACAGAGGAATAATTTCCCTACTGTGTTTTTGTCATGCACTTACGCATTGGAACGAAACATTAGCAATTATTCCTCTTGTCACTGGACATTCTTAGAGGTCAGAAATAAGCACAGTGTATGCTGGCTAAACGTTAAGAAAGCAGACTATGCTGCCTCAGTGTGAGTAGTGACGTCACGACCAATCACAGGCTGTTTCAGAGTCACGTGATTTTTCGGCTACTTTATCTTATTTTTTCATGTTTCTGCACATTTTTTTTGGAAATAATGGTTGACATAGTTATTTTCTGTGTATCTTTTACCCATACAAGTATCTAACTTCAAAAAAAATTTGCCCGGAAACTCGTCTGTTCTAATGGAAAAACTAATAGTCAGTCCTGGAAATTGTTGTGGGCCAGCACTAGTGTGTGTATATATATATATATATATATATATTGTGTGTGTGTCAGGGCCTTCCAGGATTTGAGGGAATAACTTAAGGTGATTCTTGTGCTAATTTTGTGTGAAAAATTCTACTTCAACTTGGGTCACAATCTCAGCCATTAAGATAGATGCTAGTACAGGTGACCTTATGGGTAAAAATGGTCCCCATCATAATTCAGTCATAAGGTAATTGATAAATATACATCCCTAATGATCGAGACTTGGACTAACATTAATATTACAGTTTTTACTGAAAAGAAGCCCAAGCACCGCCTCCTGATGTTAACCTCTATACGCTGGGAGATTTCCAATGTCGCACGCTTCTCCCTACGAAGGATATCCATGATGGAAAAAAATATCCTTACTTCAAACCCTAATATCTACCACACTATAACAGCTAGAGAAAGTATTAAAGATAAATAAGACTCACCAACTCTTCCTCTTTCAAATGAAAGTATCCCCACGTCTTCAGGTGGTCCCATCGACGAGAAAGGATAAGTTAAATTTCAAAGGTTGGTGGGAAGATGCATGCGGCTATACACATCAAGCAGCGTTGCTCTGCGTCCAAAATCATGATGGCTATGCACGTCAACCGGCACGTACAGGTAATGTGCAAAGTCCGAGACTCGATACATACTGTATCTAAATATCTATCTATCTGTCAATCAATCTATCTATCTGTCAATCAATCTATCTATCTATCAGTCTATCTATCTATCTCTATATATATATAGTATATGAGAGGTAGGATGGGACTGGAGTGTATTGGTGTTGTGATGAGGAGAGGTAGATTGAGGTGGTTTGCGCATGTAGAGAGGATGGGGGATGATAATTGGGTGCAGAAGGTGAGAAGTGTTAATACTGGGGGTGGGGTTGTGAGGGATAGACCGAGAAAGACGTGGGACAAGGTCATCTCAGGGTTAAGGGACTGAACAGGGAGACTGCAATAGATCATGCAGCGTGGAGAGCCGCCATTAGGTGACCAAGGCTGACGCATGCAAGCATATTGGATCCTTCAAAAATGAAAAGGAGAATGAAAACTATATATATATATATATATATATATATATATATATATATATATATATATATATATACACGAGCTGTGGCAAACAAGAAACGGGACTTTGGCTGCTAATCACACAATTCAGCACTGACACAGGAATGAAGTACTTCATAGTGTTGCCCAAAATATCAGCACTGTAAAAGAAAACCAGCACTTCAAGTAACCTTTTTCACAGATGGTTTTGTAGTTCCTGTCAAGTTCCCTCTGTCACAGAATATCCCCTGAGCAAAGGATTATCATCAAGTTCTTGGCTAACTCGGGAAAAACTCCAGCAGAAACCCTTGCCATGCTGAAGGATGGGTACAGAGAGGAAACAATGTCCCATACACGTGTCTATGAGTGGCACAAGAGGTTCCGGATGGGGCTGCGTGACGTGAAGGATTACCCAAAACCAGGATGTCCCTCAACGAAAAGAAATGATGCCAACTTCCACAAGGTCAAGGAACTGATGCTGAGTGATCGCAGACTGATGATCAGAATGATGGCTGAGCAACTGGGATTGAATAGGGAGTAAGTAAGGTCCATCTTACTGGAAGATGTCTGCCTGACTGCACGGATCCAATGAACAAGGCGTGATTTGTGGGAGAACAAGAACTGGATCTTGCATGTCGACAATGCTCCTGCACAGACAGCTCTCGGCTGAAAAAACAGGTTGCAACCCTGAAACACTCCCCATACTCTACCAGATCTAGCACCGTGTGACTTCTGGCTATATCCAAAGCTGAAGAATCCTCAAAGGATCACATTTCGCTGGTGTGGAGGACATCAAAGAGAATGTGACCAGCGTCCTGGGAGCCATTAAGAAGGAGGACTTCAAAGGGTGCTTCATGGCGTGGAAGGGATGAATGCATAAGTGTATTGAATGTAGGAGGGATTATTTTGAAAGAGAGTGTATATATATATATATATATATATATATATATATATATATATATATAGATAGATAGATAGATATATATATATATACGGTGGTCCTTATTATCGAAGTGAGGAATTTCCTTGCTACCATCCCCTGAATTTCTTCTACTGGTTACAAAAATCAGAAATGATAAGTCTTTGGGACTGATTAATATTTACAGGTCACCCTCACTTTCCAAAGTTCATTATCCTGTATGGTGTAGTGCATCTTTGCATTACTCTCCGTATAACTATTGCTTTTTTCCTGTTTTGCAGATGTATATGAGGAGGTCCTTCCATTTACTCAGAAGTGGATGACATCAAAGGCTCAAAGCTACCCTCATATTAGCAAGCTTTTGGGTACATCATGTACCTCCACTGAAAGAAGTTGACAGTTTGTGAGGCTCTCAGTCAGTCTGTTCAGGCCATGGTGGCTCTGTGAGACGAAGCAAACATTCCCACTCAGCAGAAGCCCTGTGCCATAAAGAAGCTGGAGGCTTTCTTTAATGACTGGAGATGCTTGAAAAAGCAAGCCTCCAGAACCAGTGAGAGCCATTAAACCAAGGAGGCTGGTTGAATAGAGTGACTGGAAGATCTGTTAAACATTGTGCATGGAGGCACGAAAATCTTGTCCACTATCGTGAGGACTGTGAATTCCTTCAACTTGAGAGGCAGACGGGTCATCGTGGCTCAGTCGGTGGTGTGGACACCATTCATCTTCGTCACACAAAGAACAAAACCAAATGGGGGGAGATGAACCAGAGAGAAAGAGAAGAGTTGAGGATGTGATGGAGGCCACGAATAGTAGAATTGTCCTGGCTTCTTCAATCTTCATCCTCCAGCAACACTGATGAAAGCCAGGATAAGGAGGAGGAGCCACCCAAAGGAAGCAGTGGAGGAGTCCCGTCCCCTACCATGAGAAAGTGAGACAGAAAGAACATCATGACTCCTCAGCTGTCTGCTGTCTTCGCCAGGACCCAAATGTCCTCCAGGAAGGCAACACTTGTCCAGGCAGAGGCAGCTGCATGCTCCGATTTGGACGTCTCTGAGTACACCATCAATCGGTGTTATATTCACCCAACACTTAATCATCCAACAATGAGTTGGTAAAAAAAAAAAATGATATGAAAAATATTTTGGACTGATCAATATTTACATGTTGCCCTCACTTTCCAAAGCTCATTATCCTATATGCTGTAGTGCATCTCTGCATTACTTTCTGTATAACTACTGCTTTTTCCTTGTTTTGCAGATGTATACAAGGAAGTCCTTCTATTTAATCACATCAATAGTGGATGACATCAGAGGCTCAAAGCTACCCTCATATCGGCACGCTTTGGGGTACTTCATGAACATCTACCAAAAGAAGAAGAAGCTGAAAGTCTGCGAGGCTCTCAGTCAGTCTGTTTAGGCCACGGTGGCTCTGTGGGACAAAGCAAACATTCTCACTCTGCAGAAGCCCTGTGCCTTGAAGAAGCTGGAGGGTTTCTTTAACGAATGAACATGCTTGAAGAAGCACGCCTCCAGAACCAGTGAGAGCCATAAAACCAAGGAGGCTGGTTTTGTAGAGCCATTGGAAGATCTCTTCAACATTATGCCTGGAGATCCCAAATAGCTGGTCCACTATCATGAGGACTGTGAATTCCTTCAGTTGCAGAGACAGAAGGGTCATCCTGGCTCAATGGGTGGTGTGGACACCATCCATCTTCGTCACACAAAGAACAAAGCAAAGTGAGCAGAATATGAAGCGGAGAGGAAGAAATGTTGAGACAGTGATGGAGGCCACGAATAGCAGAGTTGTCCTCGCTTCTTCATCCTTCATCCTCGTGCAACACTTATGAAAGCCAAGATAAGGAGGAGGAACCGCCTGAAGGAACCAGCAGAGGAGTCCTGTCCCCACCCAATAGAAAGTGAGAAGAGAGGGACTCTGGAGCTGGATGTGGCTGTCATCTGAGCTAAGACCCTCCCTGATTTCATCGTGATCACCACTCACTGCCTTCTGTCCTTCGTTGGCTTCTCCAATGGGTTCCTGGATGTCGACCCATCCATATGGGTGAAACGAGATAATTATAAGAAAGCCAAGCAATGTGTCTAGTTGCTGAAAGTCATGAATAACTTGCTGAGCAAGGAGTTGCACCAATGAAAGGAGGAGGAGGAGCAGCGGTAATTACTGTTCCAGATCACAGAGGCTCATCGTCAGCGATTTCGATGCTTACAAAGCTACCGTGACATTCCAAAGTAGACAACAACGAGTGGAGAATCCCTTACACTGTAACAAGAACCTAGGTGCGCTGGTGGGGTATTCAGTCTAGATGGCACAGAAGATGAATTTCTGGGTTGTTGGGGCACCAGTAAATACTATATTAGAAGACTCAGATTTGGCACATATGGTTTTTATACCATGAGGAGCAAAAGTGTGGGGTGGCATGAAAAAGTTCAACAAATTTGAAAGAAAGGACCACCCTAACATAGATACACACACACACACACACACACACACACACACACACACACACACACACACACACACACATATATTATATATATATATATATATATATATATATATATATATATATATATATATATATATTTGTGGCCTCCATCACAGCCTCAACTCTTTTCTTCCTCTCTGCTTATATTCTGCCCAATTGTGCTCTTTGTGTGACGAAGATGGATGGTGTCCACACCAACCATTGAGCCAGGATGACCCTTTTGCCTCTGCAGTTGAAGGAATTCACAGTCCTTACGATAGTGGGCCAGCTTTTTGGCATCTCCATGTGCAATTTTGAAGAGATCTTCCAATTGCTCTACGAAATCAGCCTCCTTGGTTTCATGGCTCTCACTGGTTCTGGAGGTGTGCTTCTTCAAGCAAGTCCATTCATTAAAGAAACCCTCCAGCTTCTTCATGGCACAGGGCTTCTGCAGAGTGGGAATATTTGTTTTGAACCACAGAGCCACCATGGCCTGAACAGACTGACTGAGAGCCTTACAGACTATCAGCTTCTTTCAGTGGAGGTACATGAAGTATGCCAAAGCTTTGAGCCTTTGATGTCATCCACTATTGATCCGAATAAATAGAAAGACTTTCTCATAAACATCTTCAAAATAAGGACAAAAAAAAACAATAGTTATACGGAGAGTGATGCAGAGATGCACTACAATGTATAAGATAATGAACTTTGGAAAGTGAGGGCAACCTGTAAATATTAATCAGTCCCAATGATTTTTCATATCTGATTATTATTATTTTTTTTTAACCAACTCGTTGTTGGATGACCAAGTGTTGGGTGAGTATTACTCTGGTTGATGGTGTACTCAGAGATGTCCAAACAAAAGCTTGCAACTGCCTCTGCCAGGACAAGTGTTGTCTTCCTGGAGGACATTTGGGTCCCGTCCAAGGCAGCGGACAAATGATGAGTTATGACGGTCTTCATGCCTCACTTTCTCTTGGGTGGGGACGGGACTCCTCTGCTGGTTCCTTCAGGAGGCTCCTCCTCCTTATCCTGGCTTTCATCAGTGTTGCGGGAGGATGAAGGTTGAAGAAGCCAGGACATCTGTACTATTTGAGCCTCCAACACAGCCTCAACTCTTTTCTTCCTCTCTGCTTCACCTCCTCCTCACTTGGCTTTGTTCTTTGTGTGAAGAAAGATGGAGGGTGTCCACACCACCCTTGAGCCAGGATGACCCTTTTGCCTCTGAAGTTGAAGGAATTCACAGTCCTCACAATAGTGGACCAGCTTTTTGGCGTCTCCATGCACAATGTTGAAGAGATCTTCCAATCGCACTAAAAAACAATCTGCCTTGGTTTTATTGCTGTCACTGGTTCTGGAAACCTGCTTTTTCAAGCATGTCCAGTTGTTAAAGAAACCCACCAGCTTCTTCATGGCACGGGGCTTCTGCTGAATGGGAATGTTTGCTTTGTCCCACAGAGCCACCGTGGCCTGAACAGATTGACCGAGAGCCACGCAGACTGTCAGCTTCTTCTTTCAGTGGAGGTACATGAAGTACCCCAAAGCTTGCCGATATGAGGGTAACTTTGAGCCTTTGATGTCATCCACTATTGATCTAAGTATATGGATGGACCTTCTCATATACATCTGCAAAATAAGAAAAAAGCAACTGTTATTCGGAGAGTAATGCAGAGATGCACTACAGCGTATAGGATAATGAACTTGGAAAGTGAGGGCGACCTGTAAATATTTATCAGTACAAAAGATTTTTCACATCTGATTTGTTTAACTAATGGAACATATTCAGGGGGTGGAAGCAAGGAAATTTCACACTTTGAAAATAATCATCCTCTCTCTCTCTGTCTCTGTCTGTCTGTCAGTCTGTCTGTCTGTCTGTCTCTCTCTCTCTCTCTCTCTCTCTCTCTTCTCCCCTTCAAAATAGTCCCTCCTACAGTCAATGCACTTCTGCATTATTCCCCTTCACGCCTTGAAGCACCCTTCAATGTCCTTCTTAATGCCTCTCAGGATGCTGGTCACATTCTCTTTGATGTCCTCCACACCATCGAAATGTGATCCTTTGAGGACATTCTTCAGCTTTGGAACTAGCCAGAAGTCGCCCGATGCTAGATCTGGTGAGTATGGGGAGTGTTCCAGTGTTACAACCTGTTTTTCAGCCAGAAACTGACGCATGCTGGGAGCTGTGTGTGCAGGAGCATTGTCATCATGCAGGATCCAGTTCTTGTTCTCCCACAAATCATGCCTTGTTCATCGGATCTGTGCAGTCAGGTGGACATCTTCCAATAAGATGGACGTCACTTACTCCCTATTCAATCCCAGTTGCTCAGCCATCATTCTGATCATCAGTCTGCGATCACTCAGCATCAGTTCCTTGACCTTGTAGATGTTGGCATCGTTTCTTTTCGTTGAGAAACATCCTGGTTTTGGGTCATCCTTCAAGTCACCCTGTCCCATCCTGAACCTCTTGTGCCACTCATGGATACGTGTACGGGACATTGTTTCCTCTCAGTACACATCCTTAAGCATGGCAGGGGTTTCTGCTGGAGTTTTTCCCGAGTTAGCCAAGAACTTGATGTTAATCCTTTGCTTAGGGCTCATTCTGTGACAGAGGGAACTTGACAGGAACTACAAAACCATCTGGGAAGGAAGGTTACTAGAAGTGCTGCTTTTCTTTTACAGTGCTGAGATATTGGGCAACACTATGAAGTACTTCATTACTGTTTGGGTGCTGAATTGTCTGATGAGCAACCAAACTCCCGTTTCTTTTTTTTGCCACAGCTCGTGTATATACTGTATATATATATGAATATCTATCTATCTATCTATCTATATATATATATATATATATATATCTATCTATCTATATATCTATATCTATATATATATATATGAATATCTATCTATCTATCTATCTATATATATATATATATATATTTATACTATGTTTTGGTGGGTAGTGGGTGTCATTTTCTGATAGCTTCGGTCTCAGAACCATGAAAAATGGCTGTTACTCTCGTCAGACTTCGCTTTTGTGACTAGGTGAGTGATTTTTATGCTTTTGAAACACGTGAAAAATGGCTACCTAGGTTAGGTGAGTTCTTAGGTGAATGAAAAGCATCACTTCATAAATGATTTTACATGTGTCTGCATGTGCCGATATCAGCATTGCACGTCATTTTGCTGAATTCGGTGACTGACTGAGGCCCAATATTTGAACATGAATAATTTCCGGACGTGCCATACCTTTCTGGGTGTGGGTGCTGTCAGTAGAAATGAAGTCAGTCTGAGTGGAGCTTGTGAATTTACATTATATATCAAATCTTTCTAAACGTCGGGCTTGCAAAGAATGCCCCTACGGTCACTTATCCAGACATTCCTTCATGCGCAGCCCTAGTGCCTCACTGCCCCAAGCTCCTGTACCAACTCTTCCGGCCAGAGAACAGCCATCTTCGGACAGCAGTGAACCAGTGAGTGTGGAAGACATCACAGATTCAGAAGGGGGATTCACAGAAGCAGCTGAGGAAAAACGTCCATACTTCCTTAACCAAAACGATCTCAACGACTTGATTAGAGATCTTAGTCTCACAAAATCGAATACTGAGCTCCTGACATATAGGCTCAAACAATGGAACCTGCTGGATGAGGATGTGCAGGTTTCTGGTCAGAGGAAGCGTCATCAATCTTTTCCCAGCGTCTTCACCCGTCAGGATAGACTGTGTTTTTGTTAAGACTAACTGGACAAGTTAAGATGGTAAGATTATGACTGGAGTAGGCTTGTTCACCAGGTGGATCAGTGAAAGGAGAGGAGAGCCACAGGTGATGGTAAACATTGAAATCACCTAGAATGAAGATTTCAGAGAAAGCAGGAATGGATAGGAGGTGTTCGATCATAAAAGTAAGATGGGCAAAAAAATTTTCACTCAGTAGAATTAGGGGATAAGTAAACAGCACAGATATATTTAGTAAGAGAATGACAGGATAGACAAAACCAGAGTGTACAGAATTCAGAAAACTCAAGTCAAGAACACGAGACCAAGGTATGTTATTTACGCAACATTAGTGTAGAAAAAGTAAGAAGATACAGAAAAGGGTTTGCTATCAGCTGCATTAGACAACTAAGTCTCAGTAAGGAAGAGAAGGTGAGGTTTAGAGTAAGAGAGATGATGTTTAACAGAGATAAGATCAGAGGAAAGGCTGCGAATGTTGCCGAAATGAAGAAGTGAGTCAGACAGTTGTTCCAAGCATCTCTCTTTGCCATCACCAGGAGAGGTGCAGATGGTGGGCTCTGTTAAGGCCCCCCCTCCTTTGAAGATTTGAAGGCTTGGTGTTGAGATGCCATTTTTTTCAGAACTTAGACTAGGATGTGTAGTGTGTAATGTGCATGTAGGCAGATGTTGACAGTTGGAGGAAACTGTACAGGAGAGTTTGCTGCCCATCTCTGTGTTTTACTAAAACACTTTAAAAATTCAGCAAAGCGAAATGGTCAGGATCTATGTAACGACGGGGTTTTCAATCCCACCGTTATTGTTCATCAGTGTAATGTCAGTTATTTAATCTCCCACCGATTGTTGGTTCTGGTCAACTTACCCTTTGATAATCCAGATGGTACTCGACTTAGTCTCCCCTCCTTGGTTGATAGAAAATTCACTTCAGTAAAACAAAAGGGGTTGGGGGTGGTGTTTTGACTTGGATAATTGTTTAAGATAATTTTGGTAGCGTTTGTAGTTTTTGGCCGAGTCGAGATTAAGTCAGTACCACGTGTGGTCGTCGTTCCCAAAGTGGAGGAATCTTGAATTGGAAGGGGAGTAAGTTATGCATGAGAGGACATAATTCCCTTGATTGGGTATAAAATGACATATACTTTACTCAACTTTAATAATTTTATACTGGGTTACAACAGACATTTTTAATTTCATGACCTTTAGTCATATGGAAAAGGGTTGTAAACTAAATCCATGGTTTGGGCGATCATTCATACAACATTGTCACCAGGCGAAACAATTTGGAACATTCAAGCGATTTCTGAGGTCATCATACCTCACTATTTATTGTCAGTTATTCTTGGGCTCGACAATAGCCTCAAGACTGGGACATTTATGAGCTTGGGTTGTCTTTTCGGGCTGGCATAGCCTCGAACCAAAAAAAAATATATCACTCGTGTTCTATTTCGTCCGTGTAGTATCTCATCATCATGCAATTCACTATAACTCACAATCACTATCAATTCATAATTATTAACAAATCATAATCGTCATTAATGCATAATCACCAAAAATACATAATCACTCGGGCTTGTGTTGCCTCGAGGAACAACTCAAAAATCACATTATTGCTCACAACCACTAAGTTCCATTCCACGCTCCTAATTTTCTAACATATTAATATATGAGAAAGAAAACGGTTAATGAGTTTGAATTTCGCCTTTCCGTTACATGATCACATCACTTTTCAAATTTCTATTCCTTATCTACAAATAAAGAAGTTCACCTGATAGATCAATAATACCATTTCAACTACATTCAGTTTATAAAATAATTCATGAGTAGTGTGTGTATGTAAGACGAGTCTATGGGCAATACCACGAGATGGCCTCGTGCACACTCGGACGTCACTGGTGTTTGGGGACTGAACCAACATCCATTATACACGATGTCTGAGCAGCAAGTGCTGCCTCTCGGGCACGCAAGAGATGCCACTGCTAGATCAAATGAGATTGTGTTTTTGCAACATGGTGGGTTTTAATTCTCTTCACTATATAGTAGTGTACACATGACGTTCAGACTTTTGATTGAATTGGGGAAAATTTGGGATTCAATCCTTACTTAATTTAAATACTGAATTTACCACTATCCCGCCTTGAGTTTGGGGCAGCTTATGCCATCTAGTGACGGCTAAGGCAAGCGGGACTATTAAATCCCTCACAAATGACATTATTTTGGCATTTTTGACTATTAATCTTACATATTTGGGTTCTAGCAGCTTCATTAGTAAGCATTTCACAACTAGGATACGAAAAGAATTGTATACCCATCATTACTCTGTTTAAGGTTTAAACGTGGCGCCCAACAACGACGCATAAACAAGGAGAAAGGCTGCTCGCATCTGTTATTCATCACTCGACCAGACGGAGGAATTCCCATAGCTCAACACTCACAATTACATCACCCAATGCATAGATACGGAGATGTATACATATAAAAATAAAGTTAACCCTACAACAATTATTAACATATGAATTACTACTTAGGACTGGAATTTATAGACTAGTATTCAGATTACTCCCTATCTAACTTAGAAATTACAGTACCTTTAAACACATACATGAATACTAAATTTGTGGCACTACATGGCTCCCACGTTCGGAAGACAAATTTTACCCAAGTCAGTCATTTATGACATGTGCATGGATGGAATGTTGTTACTCTTATAACTGCTATGAAACTTTGAACTGGAATACTTTTCCCCACAATCGGTGGCACCTGTCGGTCCACATTAAAGACCTGATGCATACCTTGGAAGGTTGCTTACTCACTTCATTAGGATGTATGATCACTCCTTACACGTGATGTTATGAGGGAATTTATGGCCCAGTCAGCCTCAGGATTTGGAGGATAGCTTGTCGCTCACCTGAGCTTGACAGGGTCTCTCGAGAGTGAGATCACCAAGGGAGGTGCTTCCTTCCACTCTTCCATTCACATTCGCATTCACTCTGTTCTTTTGTTTCCAGCTTTCCGCCCGCAAAGGTGAGCGCTCATTCTGTACTGAAGACTCCACTACCTCACAAACCGTGCTAACTGTAAGGTGAGGGGATTAATTACTCCCCTCGAAGTAAGGCACTTCCCGGTTCCAACAGGAACTCTTTTCTCTCTCTTTTTCTTTTTACACTCTCTCCTCGGGGATGAGTCCACCCGGAACATAACTTTAAGCAGTTATGTTTCACAACATTCGTCTCATGCACTTATCTCTACTTTTCTAACTAACACTCCTCTATGAGCCTCCGAGGGGCATTCCTCACTCGCAGTGGTAATTGCTCATCTTCGGGCTCAGGGGCAAGCTCCTGTTGCAACAGTTCTACGAGCCATTCCTCGGTACCGTAATATGGCTTTACCTTTTCAGCAGCCCTTTGTGTTCTTTTGCCACTAAATACATTTTCAATTATATAAACACTTCCATCTAGCAGCACTTCGATCACTTTATACGGGCCATCCCATTTGGCATTCAGTTTCTTACAGGTACCCGGCTGTATGGTCTCTTTTTTTCTCCCACACCAAGCTACTGACTCCAACCTTCTGTGCTCTCCTCCGCCTGTTGGCCACCTCCCGTTATCGCCTGGTCATTTTCTGGTGAGTACTTTTGATGAGAGTGTGTGCTATCACCACGTCGTCCTCCTCTGCATCCACGGAAGGCAATAAGGTACCAATGAGGCAAGGGGGATGGCGTGAGAAGAAGGCATAATAGGGCTGTTGTCCCATGCTCGAGTGCACCGCTTGATTTATGACGGTTTGGCACGACTGGAGCAACTGAGGCCAACGTAAGGGGTGTCCGTTGCAGAGGGATGCTAAGATACTTTTCATAGTCCTATGCATCCTTTCAGTGGTGGAAATTCCCTGGGGATGATAAGGGGTGACGTAGAATAAGTCCACCTGGTTCCTCCAGCAGAATTTCTTGAACTCTCCACTCGTGAACTCTCCGCAGTTGTCCAGTACGATTCCTCGTGGCGTCCCAAAGTCGGTGAAGTATTGCCCAGACAGTGTATGTGTGGTGTATGTTTGTCTCTGAGTGGGTAGTATTTGTCTAGAGAACTATAATTACTTAACCCTTAACATTCTAAGCTGGAAGGAAGGAAAAGTGAAGAATTAGCACTAAGCCTGGAGGAAACATGGAAATATCAAGACGAGAGGTAGGACAGAAGAGCAGAAGAGGACAGTAAGGAGACAGACTGGAGATAAAAAGGCCCCCTTTAGTCGCCTCTTACGACAAGCAGGGATACTGGGGAAGTATTCTTTCCCCCCTTCCCCAGGGGTAATACCAACTAGTACACTATTTGAACCTCATTACTACCAGGATGTTCTGAACATAGAGTTGCGGAGGTATTTGGGAGTGACCAACCAATGCTGCCCTTAGCATTCTCATTCTCTTTGCTGGTCACTTCCCTTCACTTTCTCACCAGTGCCACTAATTGGAGAATGATGAATATCCCACCGCTATTGCCACCAGTGTAACGACGGGGTTTTCAATCCCACCATTATTGTTCATCAGTGTAATGTCAGTTATTTCATCTCCCACCAGTTGTTGGTTCTGGTCAACTTACCCTTTGATAATCCAGATGGTACTCGACTTAGTCTCCCCTCCTTGGTTGATAGAAAATTCACTTCAGTAAAACAAAAGGGGGAGGGGGTGGTGTTTTGACTTGGTATGGTAAAGGATAATTGTTTAAGATAGTTTTGGTAGCGTTTGTAGTTTTTGGCCGAGTCGAAATTAAGTCAGTACCACGTGTGGTCGTTGTTCCCAAAGCGGAGGAATCTTGAATTGGAAGGGGAGTGAGTTATGCATGAGAGGACATAATTCCCTTGATTGGGTATAAAATGACATATAGTTTACTTTAATAATTTTATACTGGGTTACAACAGACATTTTTAATTACATGACCTTTAGTCATATGGAAAAGGGTTGTAAACTAAATCCATGGTTTGGGCGATCATTCATACAACATTGTCACCAGGCGAAACAATTTGGAACATTCAAGCGATTTCTGAGGTCATCGTACCTCACTCTTTATTGTCAGTTATTCTTGGGCTCGACAATAGCCTCAAGACTGGGACATTTATGAGCTTGGGTTGTCTTTTTGGGCTGGCATAGCCTCGAACCAAAAAAAAATATATCGTGTTCTGTTTCGTCCGTGTAGTATCTCATCATCATGCAATTCACTATAACTCACAATCACTATCAATTCATAATTATTAACAATTCATAATCGTCATTAATGCATAATCACCAAAAATACATAATCACTCGGGCTTGTGTAGCCTCGAGGAACAACTCTAAAATCACATTATTGCTCACAACCACTAAGTTCCCTTCCACACTCCTAATTTTTTAACATATTACTCGTAATATAGGAGAAAGAAAACGGTTAATGAGTTTGAATTTTGCCTTTCCGTTACATAATCACATCACTTTTAAAATTTCTATTCCTTATCTACAAAAAAAGAAATTCATCTGATAGATCAATAATACCATTTCAACTACATTCAGTTTATAAAATAATTCATGAGTAGTGTAAGTGTGTATGTAAGACGAGTCGATGGGCAATACCACGAGATGGCCTCGTGCACACTCGAACGTCACTGGTGTTTGGGGACTGAACCAACATCTATTATACACGATGTCTGAGCAGCAAGTCTACGTTAAGCTTTTAACAACATTACTTCATATGGTTCACGCCAAGTAAGGATTAAACAAGAAAAAAGGGGGGGGGGGAATGAGGAAAGTGGACAGCTCACCTGAACCAACGTCCATTATACACGATGTCTGAGCAGCAAGTGCGGCCTCTCGGGCATGCAAAAGAGATGCCACTGCTAGATCAAATGAGATTGTGTTTTTGCAACATGGTGGGTTTTAATTCTCTTCACTATTTATATAGCAGTGTACACGTGACATTAAGACTTTTGATTGAATTGGGGAAAATTTGGGATTCAATCCTTACTTAATTTAATTACTGAATTTACCACTATCCTGCCTTGAGTTTGGGGCAGCTTATGCCATCTAGTGACGGCTAAGGCAAGCGGGACTATTAAATCCCTCACAAATGACATTATTTTGGCATTTTTGACTATTAATCTTACATATTTGGGTTCTAGCAGCTTCATTAGTAAGCATTTCACAACTAGGATACGGAAAGAATTGTATATCCATCGTTACTCTGTTTAAGATTTAAACATGGCGCCCAACAACGACGCATAAACAAGGAGAAAGGCTGCTCGCATCTGTTATTCATCACTCGACCAGACGGAGGAATTCCCATAGCTCAGCACTCACAATTACATCACCCAATGCATAGATATGGAGATGTATACATATAAAAATAAAGTTAACCCTACAACAATTATTAACATATGAATTACTACTTAGGACTGGAATTTATAGACTAGTATTCAGATTACACCCAGAAATTACAGTACCTTTAAACACATATATGAATACTAAATTTGTGGCACTACATCTAGTCTGGAGGGAGCTCCAACTCTCCCTATCATCAACTCCATCCATCTTGGGCATACTGCCCTGTTACAGTCTACTTCCTATAGATTTGCCATCTACTGAGCTGAATAAGTTATGGATTTGTATTATATTAAACCTTTAACCGCGGGCTTGTTTTGCTTTTTCTTGCAGCTCCCGCGGGCATATTCTCGCTCCGACAGACTCTCTAAAAATATTTGCCAAAAATCAGTTATTAGTCCTAGAGTATTAAAATCAAATATGCTTATGGCACATACCTTCAGCTTTCTCCTGGGGTGTTTGTTGAGCCTTCGTCGAGTACCGTAGGACTTGTGGAGACCTCTGAAGTTGGGTAACAAAGTCTCCACTTTACACTTCCCGACAACCCGTAATATGATTACCACAGCCTGATATTATCACTAGAAACACTATTCTATGATTCTCAAATAGTTTGGAATCCATTCTCCAAAAAAAAAAAAACACTGTGAAAGCAATGAAAATTACGAGGGCGTATGACCTTCCCACTTGCGATCGTTCGCCGCTGGTGTTCTGTCATTTATTATTCATAAAAACACTCACACTTTATATTTCTATTACTATATAACACTTATATATATCTACAGTCTTTATCCATAAGTTCCTTCAGTAATAGTAGTTTACTGTCACTGTAGGGATTCAATTTCTTTCAGTAAAATGCTTAGCATTCACTTTCTTGTCCTGTATACAGGCATTGAGAGTGAATGTCACTTTCACCTTCACTCTCATAACTCATAGTATTCAGACATGCTAGAGTGAAACTTTCACTTTCATTACTCCTAGGGTATATACTCGTATTCTTATAATACTACTCATTTACATTTCTGTTTATGTTCTCTATTTTATTTTCATTATTTACATTTCTATTTTATTTACACTGTGTTATGCACCGTCACTTGAAGTAACTTATAAAACTATTTTCCACTGTTCACTTATATTTACATTCATTGCTTTCACTCGCTGTTTACACATTATTTACACATTATTTACAATTCCATTTGCACTGTTTTACACAATAGAAAGATTGTAGTCACTCTTTATCAATTGTCAGCCCTTTACCTCTTTCCACACGAGGTTTAGTAGTGGGTAAAGGTCACAGGGCCCTTTGCATGGGGCTAAAAAGTGGCGGAAGTTAGCAGGAGCGAATCAGACGTACTTTCACCTTGAAAGACGACAGTGAACTGATAGTGGTGGCCTCCTGTAGTGCCGCCTGGCAAGTGTGAGTGCAATACTACCAAATTCAGCCTTGTGAGTTCTGCTAAAATATAGCAATGAAATGATTGGCAGGAAACCAAGACAATACATAATAAATTAGGTAGTTCCAGGTGAGTGTAAATATCACTTAAGCTTCTCCCTTCCCTCCTTGTATGTTTATTTATTACGAAAATAGATTATACAGCATATTTCAAGGGGAAATAAACTGCGAAATTAGCGAACGAGTGGACGTGAGGTGTTGTCAGGTGATAATTTGCCAATTCCAGGTGTTTGGCACTATCACTTACCTTATTTCTTTTTTGCATATATTATTTGGTATAAGAATAGGGCATAAGGCTTATTTCAATGGATGAAATCAATGGAAAATTCCAGGGAAGATTTACTTAGTGTAGAATACAGTGTGGTGGCCTGCAATAATTAGGTAGTTCCAGGTGAATGTTAATATCACTTAGGCTTCTCCCTTCCTTTCTTATGTATACTTTTATTACGAAAATAGATTATAGGGCATATTTCAAGGGGAAATAAACAGCGAAAATTAGCGAACGAGTGCATGTCAGGTGTTGTCAGGTGATAATTAGCCAATTCTAGGTTTATGGCACTCTCACTTACCTTATTTCTTTCTTGTATATAATATTTGGTATAAGAATAGGGCATAGGGCTTATTTCAATGGATGAAATCAGTGAAAAATTCCAGGGAAGATTTACTTAGCATAGCACGGCCAGGCAGGCGAGAGGATAGGGTAATGGAGGGGAGGTAGGGAGGGGAGTCAAGAACGGTGAGAAATGGCTAAATTGTCAGCAATGGATGGGAGTACAGATGAGATTAGGAATGCTGACTAGTGTTGGACATTGGCAGTACTGATAGATGATACAAGCCACCACTTGAAAGCCCGGGGGAATTCAAAATAACACAGAATCACAAAAGTGACGCCCTGCGGTATGATCCCTTGCTCCCAAGCGTCACGAAAGTGATGCCCCGCGATTAAGGGGTTAGTAAAGTATTGTAAATCATAAATTAATAATGTGTCATTATTTGACCAATGTTTTCTCTTCTGACTGATTCTAAAGTTATGAATATACGAGTAATTATTGGATACACTGACGTACTCCATAAATGTCATTTTACTTGTGCTTGTGAAGCGAGGGCAGATATTATATTTTCTTCCCTGTGTGTGTGTGTGTGTGTGTGTGTGTGTGTGTGTGTGTGTGTGCAGAATATCTGAAACATATATTATTGTCTTTTAATCAGACATGGTGGAAGGGGTGAGAGTCTTCCCAACAGTTGATATATTATTTTTTATAGAACAACAGGTCAAAGTTCAAGGTCACTGAGACTGGACAAGTATTAATATTAAGGAGTTTTTATCCTATTTAGACCAAACTTGGTGGAAGGTTAAGGAGCAAGCTAGTCAGGTCAGGTGCGGGTAAGGGGATGGGTCTGTTATGATGTGGCAGGGGTAAACCAGTTCTGCTGTCGGGCCCTGCTGCGGATGTCACTGATTGCATTGCCCAGTTGACCCTTGTGCAGTGTGGTGCGGTGAGGATCTGTCCGTTCTCCCCTTTGGGGCTAAGATGCGAATGAATGTGTTTGAATGGATGAGTAAATGGAGAGTGAGTCGTCCTGTCTCGGCTACCTCCCTTTCCTTGGGGGAAGCAGCCTAGGTATATAGATAGATAGATAGATAGATTTTGAGAACACTCAGGTAAAGCTCGACTGCCTTTGTTGTCATGAGAGTTAGGGTGATTAGGGGTTGGTATAGGTGCACTGTCTGAAAAGTGACCCAGGCATGGCAGAATTAGTCCCAGTGCTTATACATACTATGGTCTGGCTGTGATGATGGTGGCCAATTTGGAGGTGCTGGTGTGGCAACTGCTGCTCCCTTTGTCCCTTGTGTCAACAAGACTACTCCAGTTGATAGTATGTAATGCTGTTGAGGTCGAAGCACTCCTTGTGGCATCATATCTCTTGTTGACATGTGTCCTGCAACTGAAATGACTAATCTTGATGAGAAGGGCCAGTGCTATGCTAACGCTGAGTTAGTTGTGGATCAGTGCCTTTCGTGTGATACACTGTTCGTTCTGGGTGACTTTAATATACCTACTGGAGCTGACAAGAAAAGTTTTAAGGAATGTGTATGTGTCCATTGCATTTGAGCCAAGAATTTCAGTAGTTCTTGCCTTCTAGATTTCATAGTGTTCCGTAAGTTGAGGGTTATTGCCTCCTGCTTCCAGCAGCCAAGACTTTACTGCTGGAATTGTTATTCCAGTACCGGAGGGGTTGCAAAGGAGATTAACCACATCCTTGTTAATAATCACTGGAGCCGCAGACTTATCAGAAGTGCGAAGTTCTCTGCTACTGATCACAAACTTGTTGTTACTACTGTACTCTAAGGCTAGAAATAATATCTGACAGATGGTCCAGATGTTGCCAAAAACTGTTCCATCTTGAGAAATTCAGGTATAATGAGTGTGCTTATGAGTATGCACTGGCGGTCTTAAATCGGCTTGAAGTACTCAGTACTGTTAAGAACCCTATAGAATGATCGAATGCCTTTTAGCATGCTACCCAAATTGTAGCTGATCAGCTCGTTGGAGGTCACACGAAGTGAAAGAGGGGTTTCATCTTGCCTGGGACACTTGTTACAACTGAGGTGAGTAATGTTGTCAGAGTGGATGATGGGTCATGAGCAGCACAGACTTCTGTCTCATTGGGCATGCGTTTTGCTGAGATGGGACAAGGAGAGGTATGTCAGAGAAATTGCTAAAAGGGGGGGAGTGTCGTTTTCATATTAATATCTTTTAACCTACATACCAAGCCCTGAAGAAGCTCCAGTTCAAACCTTCCTTTCAGGATAATTTGGGTCAGACGCCGGATGGACGGCTTGTGTCGGGGGTGTTTGTGTAAAGGGCTTATTGGGCTGAGTACTTTGAGCTGCTGTCCATGACTGAAACCCCCAGTGTATTACTTCTGTCAGCTGCTATACAATCACTGACTGCTCCCCCACCAGTTAATGATAGTGTTTCCTGGAGGAAATCAAGAAGGCAGTGGATAGGTTGAAAAGTGGCAAAGCAGCTGGTGTTTGGCATCCCAGTGAAACTGATCAGAGTTGGGAGTGAAGCCACGATCAGGGCATACTATGTAGACATAAAATTCGTTTGACAGACTGGAACCATTCCACCTGACTGGACAAGGGATTTGGTAACCCTTGTTTGGAAAGTGAAAGGACACCAGTGTAACTTTATTAACTACCAGGGTATAGCAGTGCTCAGTGCACCAGGCAAGGTTCCTGCTCACATTCTCTTGATGTTTATCCAGGACCATCTGCTAAAGATTCAGAGACCTGAGCAATCCAGATTCCCACTCATAGAGTGTGTTGTTCAGCACATACTAGCTCTTCAAGTTCTCGTGGAACACCACCTTGAGTATCGACAAGGTCTGCTTGCAGCTTATGTGAATCTCAAGATGTTTGATGCAGTAAATTGGGAGATACTGTGAGAACCCTTGTGACTCCATGGGATCCTCAGAGGGATTTTCTGTTACACTGAGAGTGCTGTCAAGTGAGGAGGAAGGACATCCAACTTCCTCCTAGTAAGTACTAGGGTAATACAGGGATACGTTCTTGCTCCCATGCTTTCCAGCACATGCATGGATTGGGTACTTGACCATGCTGCAAGTTGATGTCATTGTGGAGTATCAATTGGCAGTTTCATACTGACGTGGACATTGTTATTGCTGGATATACTACTGAGTGTCCTTGAGGAGAACACAAAGCAATTGGCATTAAAAGTCTCTTGGGCCAATATCAAGGTTCAGGCATTAGGTGGCTTCTTGGATGAAGTAGGACAATCTGCATATGCAGGTGGTGAGAATATGGAAGTCTTGGAAAGATTCACTTATTTTGGTAGTGTAAGTAACAACGGTAGGTCAGATCATGATTTTTCTAGTCACATTGACCTGGCCTACAAGGTTATGATTTTCCTCAAATCAGGTAATTGGTGTTGTCATTATTTGTGTAGATTGACGAAATTGCGCATCTTCAAGGTACTGATGCTTCCTGCCATACTCAGTGGCTGTGACACATGTACAATAATCAGTGACTTCAAGCAGGAATTTGACTCCTTTGGTGCTAAGTGCCATCACAGGATCATGAGATCTGGTATGACTGGGTACATAATGAGTGACTATTCCATGTGACTGAGTCGAGACCTACTGCCCACATAACATGTCAGTGTCAACTCCAGTTATATGGGGACGTGGCCTACTTTCCTGTGGTTGGTCCTGCCCACAGGGTGATCTGTGAGAGAGTTAAACTAGGGTGGAGGAAACAAGGGGAAGGCCACAGAACTCATGACTTGAGCATATTGATCATTCACATCGAGATAGTTTAAAGAAGAGAGGTCACTTTCTAAAGGACTGCATGAAGGGACCCCTGTGGGCGGAGTCGGAGGGTGAGTCTACGTGTTCCGTACCATTTACGTTCCCATGATGATGATGATAATGATGATGAGTGAAAACTCAAGGTCACAGTGCAAGGTCAGATTTCCACCCGTGTATTTATGTGTATGAATAAACTACATGAAGCACTTTTGCACAACACTCAGCCAAAATTAGCAAAAAGTCTTAGGATTGCACAAGGGGTACATTATTATCATTATTATTTTTTTACAATAGGTCATAGGTGAAGAACACGTGGCAAGATCAGCTTAAACGTTTTATGTGATTTTGACCAAAAGTGAGAGAAGGGTTCAGGGTATGGCAAGGGCAAAAGGATTCAGTTTTCAGAACAATCAGGCAAAAGACAGGGTACACCATCAAGATCCCACTGGAAGGTCAGCTTACTTGTGAACCGATATGAACTGTTGGTGGAATGGTTAAGGGTTAGGAAGAATTGTTCAAACCTAACAGAGGTCGGTTGAAGGTTGAGTTCCGGGGTCACTGTCAAATGTTCGGATCTTAGACCAAACGTAGGGTCAGCGAATTTGACAGCTGGTTATTTTGTGTAGTTACGTAGACGCGAGTGGATATACTAGGCTTTTCTTCACTGGTCGGATCATGGGCCACTTCGCTATGGGACACTAGCCCAAAGTAAAGCCGTTTTCGAACCACCACCACCACCATTATCATCACGGCTACCACCACCACTACCACCACCACAGTTACCACCATCACTGCTACCATCAGCATCACAGCTACCACCACCACCATCGCCATCACCGGTATTATCACAGCTATCACAACTACCAGCACCACCTTCTCCTCACATCTATCACCACCACCACCACCACCACTACCACTACCACCACAGCTACCACCACCACTACTACCACCACAATTACCACCACCACCTTCACCATCACAGCCACCACTGCCACCACCACCATCACAACTGCCACCCTTACCACCACCACCACTGTCACAGCTACCACACACACACACACACACACACACACACACACACACACACGTATAGTGATGAGATTCAGGAAGAGGAAAAATTACAACTTTCCATCTTCATTGATTATGTAATTTTAACTAAGCAAGTATTGTGTACATGTTTCATAAAATTCTCTATTACTCGTGTCATCAAATGCATTGGCTTCTAAATTCTTTCTTGCTGGAGGTAATGTCAAAACAACCATTGTCCTTAATAGGAGAGTTTTTTTTTAGTTATTATTTTTTGTCCAGTAAAACACAAGTAAATTTTACCAGGCAATATACAGCATATTCAACGTTGCCTGAAAAGTGCGATAGAGAATAATATACAATAAAGCGTGAAGGAGGGCCTAAAGGCGAGTGTGCTGGGTGTGAGGAAGACTGTGATAACTTTGATGAAAAGTGTGGCAGTAACAGAGGCACGTGACTGTACTCGGTTTCTCTCTCTCTCTCTCTCTCTCTCTCTCTGGCTGTTAAGATACGATGTAGAAAGCAGAATTTTCCTATGTTCCTTCCTTGCATCGTACACTGACTGACTCCCTTCTCTCTCTCTCTCTCTCTCTCTCTCTCTCTCTCTGGTTGTGAAGTTACGATGTAGAAAGCAGAATTTTCCTCTGTTCCTTCCTTGCATTGTACACTGTCTGACTCACTTTCTCTCTCTCTCTCTCTCTGGTTGTGAAGATACGATGTAGAAAGAATTTTCCTCTGTTCCTTCCTTGCATCGTACACTGACTCCCTTCTCTCTGTCTGTCTGTCTGTCTGTCTCTCTCTCTCTCTCTCTCTCTCTCTCTCTGGTTGTGAAGATACGATGTAGAAAGCAGAATTTTCCTCTGTTCCTTGCATCGTACACTGACTCCTCTCTCTCTCTCTCTCTCTCTCTCTCTCTCTCTCTCTCTCTCTCTCTCTCTCTCTCTCTCTCTCTCTCTCTCATATCTATCTGTCTATATATAGAGTATATACACTCTCTCTCTCTCTCTCTCTCTCTCTCTCTCTCTCTCTCTCTCTCTCTCTCCTACAGCCTTATTTATATCATTCCTATCATTCCTTCCTTCCTTCTCTCCCGTACTACATATTCCCTTCCTCCCATTCTACCTCTTCTTTCCCATTCCTCATTTTCTGTCTGTTCCTTCATTTTCCTTCCCTTCCTATGTCTTCTCCGCCATCCCCTCTCTCTGTCTAATGTTTTTATATGTAATTACATGAGACGAGAATTTTACACACACACACACACACACACACACACACACACACACACACACACACACACACACACACACACACCGGCGTAAAGATATGACATCTCTCTGCACCTCCATCACCTTTTATTGATAGAGCTTTTGCAGGTTACCATCTTTGCTTTCCCCCTGATCACTAGTGTTCCGGAATCCAGGAGCCCTGATATTATCCTCCTTGTGCCCCTTCCCCCATGCAACATCTCCAAGGCTTCTTTGTTGGATCCTATCTTCGGTGTCTCTCCAGACTCCTTTCCCACTTCTCTTTCCAAATAACTCTCCAACATTCCTTTCCCAGCTCATCCGATATAACATTCTCCATTACTTTCAGAATTTCATCAGGCATTTTGGACAAGTAGTTCCCAGAACAAGAAATGTACCAAACATTTTTACATACGTAGCCGATGACGTAATTACTTCTATGAACAAATCACCCTGTGCGTGGACTTCCTAAACACGCTATGTTAGGTTATACGATATAATTAAATCCCTCAGACAGCCACGACTTTTAGAATGCACCTAACCTTGCGTCTTTGCACAGAGCCGACACAGGTTTAGGTGGGCGTAGGGTCCGTTATGCTCTCTGCCGTGCGTGTGCAGTTGTCTTTAGCACACTTCTTGTCCATATAACTCATGATCATTTACGCCGGGTTACTTGGAGGTCACTTTGAATAATTCCTTACTTATGAGTTTTTCTAAAATGCCAGGCAGCCTATATCTTGAGTTACCACGTCCTTTGAAGGTGAGCTTGTAAAAAGAGACCTCCTGGTGCTTCTCTTCTGATTAGTCCCATACAGCGTCAACCTCAAAATCCCTCTATCTGCGTTTCCCACTCCAAATTTCCTCTTCCATTTGACTGCAAGCCTACTCTTTCCGTCTGTAAGGACCACCGTGGGTCTGTTCTCTGAAATTAAGTCGATGGTGCCAATTCCTGCCATCTCCCCCCCCCCTCTCTCTTTCTCGCTCTCTCTCAATAGGATCTGGTGGTTCTGTAACTCATGCAATACATCTAACCAATATCACTCTCTCTTTCTCCAAGTTAATGTGTGTGTGTGTGTGTGTGTGTGTGTGTGTGTGTGTGTGTGTGTGTGTGTGTGTGTGTCAACAGTGGGATGTTCGAGACATACTGTACACAAAACTAGCATTGCCAGTGTATTAAGGTGCAGCAGTATGTGTACTGCTTACACACACACACACACACACTAGGAGACCGATACGAGCACACTTCTTCCCTTCTACTCCTTCTTATATCCTCTATTATGTACTCTTGTCTTTTCATTTGTTCATCTGAATCTGCACACTCACTGAGAAGCCTGGTGCCCATTACACGCCACATCTCTCTCACCTCCTAATGTAATCTTCAGATCTTAGGAAAATTCTCAGGAGTAAAATGTCCTTGTGACAGAGAGATTCAAGCACATGATATAAGCGGTCTGAGAGGGATGAAAAATCAATGCCACATCTAGTCCTAACACTGCATTGTAAAGTTGTTGCTTTAGTTTTGGCTCCAGGTTTATCTGTATCGTGAAACCGGTTGATTATAGGCTTATCGACCTCTTCTCTTGCACTCTGCCATCCTCGTTTGGAGGGATAGGGAAATAGCCTTTCGTGGGCATGTTCCAAGAAAAACTCCTCTCTGGGAGGAGATCACGATGGAGATGTAAAATCCATAATTACAATGTAAATATTCACTACATAAAATGTAAAGTAAATTTGGCAGCAGATGCCTTATTGCGAAATCCATTACCAATGTCACTCAATAAGTCCACGTGAAAAACGCTCCAACAATGGGGCAACGATCCCTGCAAATCAAGAAATTTCACAGGCACAAAGACAGGACCCAGTACTGGTCTAAAGTAATATATCATCTCGAGTAAGGCGATGATGTACCATTACCCAAGTTACATGTATCACTTAAACAATTCACAATGTTAAAAAGTGCCTTATATTGGGTAAATCCAGGACAACCAAATCATAGAAAAAATATTAGGCAATTAGTTATTCCTAGTAAAATGATACCACACATTTTAAGGATAATACACGATAGTCCATATGCAGGGCATCCTGGCAAGGACAGGACAGTCATGCAGGCCCGGATGTCATATTATTGGCCAATGTTACTCAGAGACATATATAATCACATAGACAAATGTGAATCATGTGCAAGACAAAAAGTTTACACGTTATCACCTGCGCCTATAGGGAAATATCCTGTACCTAACCGACCATGGGACATTGCCGCGGCTGATCTACTAAAATTACCCTTAACTTCCAGTCACAATCAATATCTTTTAGTTGCAACTGATCATTTCTCACGATATGTGATCTTGGTTCCAGTTAAGGATTAAACAGCAGAAACAGTCGCACGGGTGTTCATTGATAGTGTGATCTGTAGGTTCACCACACCGGAGGTGCTAATAAGTGACAATGGTGGTGAATTTAACTCTGAAATTTTGCAAGAAATATGTAAACAATACAATATAAAGAAGGTTAATCTCATGGCCTACCATCCAACTTCCAGTGGAAAGGCAGAATAAAGATATTAGGTGTACTACGGAACATTCTCATTGAAAATTATGCAAACTGGGATGACTGGATCCCCAGAGTTGATGCATCACTCAATTGTGCAGTTAATTCATAGGAAATACACCTCATTTCATCAGTTACGGGTCAGACAAACGTCTTCCTTACGAGACGTTAGAAGGCGAACAAATTTCCTATATAATTATGACGATTATCCTAAACTTTTCTTACGTGAATTTCAAGAAATACACACAAAGGTAAAGAAACGATGTTCAAGGAAAAAATGACAGAATCATTTAATAAGAAGGCAAAAGAATCAAACATCAGCATAGGTGATATTGTCTATGGCATCATTCACACTATAGACAATAAACTGCCACCGAAATTTGAAGGCCCATACAGGGTAATTAAGAGAAGAGCCCATAAGTTAGTGATTAAGTCACTATCGAGTGACGAAGAAAAAGAAATGCATATTGATCACTTGAAAAAGGTCACATGAAATTTAGCTTGGAAATACTGTATAAAACACCGGACACGACCGAAAAGCCTAGTACACACGGTGAAAATAAGCCTGAAACAATTAACACATATCGGAATAAATTGCGGCCGCATACCAAACAGACAAACAGGTTCTACCAATACAGCTCGCGCTATAACAAGGCATTTACATGACTTAGGAATCGATTTAGACTCCTTGAATGGGTAATAAAATTAAACATGTCGACATTACTAGTATTCATCATTACTATCATCACCCTTAGCATAACATGCTAACAACAGTGGATTAGATATCTAATACAGTTGTTCTTTCGGTAGATAAAGATGAGGAGAATAATTCCGTGGATCATATTCCTGTTGATATCAAGAGGATCACCTCATTTACACCCTCAACATGTAGCCACAGAAGGGTGCCTGATTTCACCAACAGCCTCAACGGCAATTGTACAGGACATAATAAGTACCGAAATTAGTTTGGACATAATGCAAGACCTACCAAGAATGTTACAGAAAATATCAGGACCACTTAGAACTCTGGAAGCGGTATTAACATGCCCTTCCTCACAGGATCACCCCACACAGGAAGTAGCTGAATTAATGAAGTTAACAGACTGGAAGCTAGAACAGGCTAAGCACATAATGATCACCATGATCCAGGACGTCCCATCAGCTGAGAGTAACACACTGACGGCAGGAAACATCACAAAGACACGTAACAGACGTGGTTTGTTCGACTTAGGTGGAGCAATTACAGGCAACATTTTTGAACTGGTTGCAGAAAATGATCTAGAGGAAATAAATAACAAATTTGACAAATCTGCGCAAATCCTCTCACATCAACATAAGTTGTCTGATACCCAGAACACCTTAATGATGACGATTGTAAAGAACATAAGAAAGGCAGAAGAATCAAGTCTTGGAATTGTGGAGAAAGTAAATGCACTATTCCAATACCTCTCAGTGCTCATGGAACACATTCACGTAATAATACTACAGTTAGACAATACTAGAGCTCATTATCAGTCTTTCATGAAAGGAATTGCTAATGCTGGTAACGGAAGGATCACCATTAATCTACTACCCACTCATAATCTCCGTCAAATAATTAGTTAAGGCATACATAAGCATGGTTTGAAACTTTTTTTGAGGAAAGAAATCTAATGTTATATTATCCATATTTGGAAGGAACACTCACAACAGCATCAATAGTAGTTCATGTACCGTTCGTAAGTGATGATTTTTTTCACAGTCTATCAAATACACCCTTTTCCTTCTACAGTAAGAAAGATGACTCATTAGTCACCATCAACATCAAAACAGAAGTCATTATGGTCTCCAAGACACAGGACACCGTCACTTTCACTAGTGAAACAACAGTTGAACACAAATGCCGCACATCACACATGCATTTCATCTTTGTCCTGTGTACATCTTCACGTTCCAGCCAACTAATGTAGTCCCTTGTGAAATGGCCATCATAAAAGATCATGACATCCTTCATCATTGCAACTTCACATTTGCTCCACATAAACTCATCCATCATCAACACATTGGGCATTCACATTTCTCCTACTTCACTCAAAATATATCAGTTTTTGTGACTTGCCCAGACACACCTCCAGCCCATACATCAGCATCTGGTTAATACATCTCACCAGATTACTGTGCAGTCCTGACACCGACACTATCCACTTTGCCCACTAAAAACCACTACGCCATTCTCAACAACACACACAAGTACTTTCAGCCATTACGATACCTACAATGAACTTAAATATAAGTGCACTCATTAAGTTAACTTCACTCAAGTATGAAACCATGCAACTAATACATCAGACAATACAACCGTGGGAAGAATACAGTAGGATTATGTTCAACCCATATTACGTATACAGCCGAGCTCCAGTCATCTTTGTAATTTTCTCCATCGTATTTGATATATTATTTTTGGCCATACACAGAACGCAAGCAAGGATTGTTAACTTGGAATCAGTGTTTAAGATCTGTTTTGAAGAAGTGAGAGAAACTGTGTTAAAATTGTAAATATTCTCTCTCTCTCTCTCTCTCTCTCTCTCTCTCTCTCTCTCTCTCTCTCTCTCTCTCTCTCTCTCTCTCTCTCTCTATATATATATATATATATATATATGTATATATATATATATATATTTATATATATATATATCTATATATATATATATATATATATATATATATATATACAAATATATATATATATACATATATATATATATATGTGAAATAACCACAGGAGAAACGAATGGAGCAACAGTGAGTACTTTCGTCTATTACATCTTCAGACAGAGTGAGACAGAAACGTAAAGGGAAGAGGTCTTTTATGCACACCCGCAGCAGGTAGTGGCACACAGAACAAAGGATGACATGAATTTTTACCTGCGGCCTAACTTATGGTCGCCTGCAGCAGGGAGTGGAACACAACAAAGGATGACTTGAATCTAATAATGGGTGATGGGTGATAGATACCTTTCTTTTTTCTTCCTTAGGGATGCACGTGACAAAGGAGGAGGGAGTACGAGGGGAGGAAAGGGGAGGGGAAGGGAGGGGGAAGGGGGAGGGGAGGAGGGGAAGGGGGAAGATGAGAGGGGGGAGGGAGGAGAGGATAAATACTGCTGATTAACGTAAGACCTAGAGGATTAATGCTAGGTGTGTCTCACACAGGTGTGAGTACACCACCAGGAGATGACAGGGAAAAATCAGTTGTTAGTCTGGGGGATACTGCTTTAAAATTAATTCAGTTAACAATTTATCACACTTAAAATGACCATAGCTCATGTTTACATTCTTTTCATATGTGCCAGAAATTAAACAAAATCTATTACATTTCTTTCATCTAAGCTTTTTGATCTTGCTAGAATCTTGGAACCTGTCCAGTCAATATGGTGATCACTGGATGCTTTGTGCTGAAATAAACCACTACTCTGTTGGGCTGTCCTTACACTGTATTTATGTTGTGAGATTCTAGTTTCCAAATCTTTTCCAGATTGTCCTGTGTAAAGTTTATTACAGCTTTTACACGGGATTTTGTAACAACGCCTGAATTACTGAAAGAGCTGTTCTTGATGAGGGTTTTTTTGGTGGTGTTCTCATATTTGAATACTACTTGTACATTGAGTTTCCTCAGTATGTGAATAACATCAAGAAAATTTTCATGGAAGGGGAGGACAAGGGTTCTTTGAATATTCTGGCGATCTGGCTTATTAGTTTTCCTTTCAAGGAATTGTTTCTTGGCTGTATTATGGCACTGAGTTAGTATGCTTTGTGGATATTTTAGCTTCTTTCCAATACTCTGAATCATTTTACGTTCATCTAAAAATTCTGGGTCTGAGATTCTATATGCTCTTAGGTTCATGGATATGAACACAGATCTTTTTACATTAATATGATGGTTTGAATAGTGATGCATATATGACAAAATATTTGTAGGTTTTCTGTATACCTTAGTCTTCAAAACATTTTGATCCCTGATAACTTTTACATCCAAAAAAGGCAATTCATTATCCATTTCCATCTCATGAGTAAACTTAATCGATGGAGCTAACGAATTTAATTGCAGGAGAAATTCATCAATGGGAAGACTGTTAGGCCAGAAGCACAGGATATCCTCAATGTATCGGAGCCAAACTGTTTTGCTCCTTTATGGAGGTCAGTAAATGTTTCTCAAATTATTCCATGTAAATATTTGCCAGAACTGGGGAGAGGGCATTACCCATGACCATACCAAATTTTTGTGTGTAAAATTTACCTTCAAAGGTAACTGAAGAGTTCACAATGCACGATTTAAATGACTTGATAATGTTTTCAGAGGGAATACCATCAATGTTACTACCCAAAATGCTTTGCAGGAAAGTTGAAACATCATCAACAGGGACATTTGTGAATAATGATTTAATATCAAAGCTGACTAATTTGTAAGGGTACATGACATTTAGAGATTTTAACTTTCTTACCAAATCCTCATTGTTTTGTACAAATGAATCAGAGATAGTGCCTACAACAGGGGACAACAGTGTTACAAGCCACTTGGAGAGCTTGTATGTCGTAGAGCCTACAGAGCTTACAATTGGCCTGATGGGGTTGTTTGGTTTGTGAGTTTTAATCAAGCCATACATATATGATGCAGATGGATTTTGCACAGAGAACTGCTTGATCAAGTCATCCCTTCCTCTGAGCAAAGTCTTGATTTCTTTATGGAATTTTCTACTTTGTTTTTCAGTTGGATCACTTTTTAGTTCACTGTAGGTGTTGGTGTCACGCAACAGTTCACTCACTTTTTCCTTGTAGTCACATTTGTTCATGACTACTACAGCGCTGCTATTATCAGCTGTAGTTATATGCAGGGAGTCATTTTTTTTTTATTTGCCCAAGGCATTCAGAAATCTTTTAGGAACAGAGTTATTATTTTTCTTAAACATTGCCCCATATAAAATGCCACGAATAATCTCACTATTTACACTTGATTGTTTTTCCATTTGAAACAAGGACTTTCCAGCCTGCACTGGGTTTATCTTCGTGCCATAAGAAAACGATAAACCATAACCTAGGGCACATAAGGTATCCCGATCTAATTCTTTAGATGACAGGTTTATGACGCAATCTGGATTCATATGTATGTTCCAATAGCTGTTTTCAATCAGTCCTTTTAATTTCTGTTCATGTTTACGTTTCACACTAATAGTTTCATTGGTGAGAACTTGATAACAGTGAGAGAAAACTATATGTTGATTTTCCGGTGTTAGTATGACTCTAATACACTGTTTCTTGGTGTTCGAAATTTTAAATTTGCTGTTTGTTTCATCTCTGGTTTTGGCAATGGATCTTGTCAGGGTAAGCTTCTCGTAATCTCCAAATGGTTTTTCGTCCACGTTGATGAGTCGATCAGTCAGAAGAGACTTAGGTATTACTCGTACTTGCTCCTCTAGACACCTCATCCTTTGTTGTGTTTCACTGCCTGCTGCAGGCGACCATAAGTTAAGTCGCAGGTAAAAATTCAGGTCATCCTTTGTTCTGTGTGCCACTACCTGATGCGGTTGTGCATAAAAGACCTCTTCCCTTTACGTTTTTGTCTGTCTGAAGATGTAATATACGAAAGTACTCACTGTTGCTCCTTTCATTTCTCGTGTGGTTATTTTGCATACATATCTTCACGGTGAAGTGAAGTCTCTGGAAATATGGATACTATGTACGCCTTCAGTGCTTTCCTTGAGTCAAATCCCAGCCTTCGATTTCTCTGTCAAGACTTTCTTTCTTCATTATTACATACACACCGAGCAAAGCAGAGGTTGCAGGTCCTTAAGAGGTGTCTAGAGGAGCAAGTAATATCTAAGTCTCTTCTACCGGATCGAGTCATCAACGTGGACGAACAACCATTTGGAGATTACGAGAAGCTTACCCTGACAAGATCCATTGCCAAAACCAGAGATGAAACAAACAGCAAATTTAAAATTTCGAACACCAAGAAACAGTGTATTAGAGTCATACTAACACCGGAAAATCAACACATAGTTTTCTCTCACTGTTATCAAGTTCTCACCAATGAAACTATTAGTGTGAAACGTAAACATGAACAGAAATTAAAAGGACTGATTGAAAACAGCTATTGGAACATACATATGAATCCAGATTGCGTCATAAACCTGTCATCTAAAGAATTAGATCGGGATACCTTATGTGCCCCAGGTTATGGTTTATCGTTTTCTTATGGCACGAAGATAAACCCAGTGCAGGCTGGAAAGTCCTTGTTTCAAATGGAAAAACAATCAAGTGAAATAGTGAGATTATTCGTGGCATTTTATATGGGGCAATGTTTAAGAAAAATAACAACTCTGCTCCTAAAAGATTTGTGAATGCCTTGGACAAATTAAAAAAAAGATCACTCCCTGCATATAACTACAGCTGATAATAGCAGCGCTGTAGTAGTCATGAACAAATGTGACTACAAGGAAAAAGTGAGTGAACTGTTGCGTGACACCAACACCTACAGTGAACTAAAAAGTGATCCAACTGAAAAACAAAGTAGAAAATTCCATAAAGAAATCAAGACTTTGCTCAGAGGAAGGGATGACTTGATCAAACAGTTCTCTGTGCAAAATCCATCTGCATCATATATGTATGGCTTGATTAAAACTCACAAACCAAACAACCCCATCAGGCCAATTGTAAGCTCTGTAGGCTCTACGACATACAAGCTCTCCAAGTGGCTTGTAACACTGTTGTCCCCTGTTGTAGGCACAATCTTTGATTCATTTGTACAAAACAATGAGGATTTGGTAAGAAAGTTAAAATCTCTAAATGTCATGTACCCTTACAAATTAGTCAGCTTTGATATTAAATCATTATTCACAAATGTCCCTGTTGATGATGTTTCAACTTTCCTGCAAAGCATTTTGGGTAGTAACATTGATGGTATTCCCTCTGAAAACATTATCAAGTCATTTAAATCGTGCATTGTGAACTCTTCAGTTACCTTTGAAGGTAAATTTTACACACAAAAATTTGGTATGGTCATGGGTAATGCCCTCTCCCCAGTTCTGGCAAATATTTACATGGAATAATTTGAGAAACATTTACTGACCTCCATAAAGGAGCAAAACAGTTTGGCTCCGATACATTGAGGATATCCTGTGCTTCTGGCCTAACAGTCTTCCCATTGATGAATTTCTCCTGCAATTAAATTCGTTAGCTCCATCGATTAAGTTTACTCATGAGATGGAAATGGATAATGAATTGCCATTTTTGGATGTAAAAGTTATCAGGGATCAAAATGTTTTGAAGACTAAGGTATACAGAAAACCTACAAATATTTTGTCATATATGCATTACTATTCAAACCATCATATTAATGTAAAAAGATCTGTGTTCATATCCATGAACCTAAGAGCATATAGAATCTCAGACCCAGAATTTTTAGATGAACGTAAAATGATTCAGAGTATTGGAAAGAAGCTAAAATATCCACAAAGCATACTAACTCAGTGCCATAATACAGCCAAGAAACAATTCCTTGAAAGGAAAACTAATAAGCCAGATCGCCAGAATATTCAAAGAACCCTTGTCCTCCCCTTCAATGAAAATTTTCTTGATGTTGTTCACATACTGAGGAAACTCAATGTACAAGTAGTATTCAAATATGAGAACACCATCAAATAAACCCTCATCAAGAACAGCTCTTTCAGTAATTCAGGCGTTGTTTACAAAATCCCGTGTAAAAGCTGTAACAAACTTTACACAGGACAATCTGGAAAAGATTTGGAAACTAGAATCTCACAACATAAATACAGTGTAAGGACAGCCCAACAGAGTAATGGTTTATTTCAGCACAAAGCATCCAGTGATCACCATATTGACTGGACAGGCTCCAAGATTCTAGCAAGATCAAAAAGCTTAGATGAAAGAAATGTAATAGAATCATGTCTAATTTCTGGCACATATGAAAAGAATGTAAACATGAGCTATGGTCATTTTAAGTGTGATAAATTGTTAATTGAATTAATTTTAAAGCAGTATCCCCCAGAATAACAACTAATTGTTCCCTGTCGTCTCATGGTAGTGTAGTCACACCTGTGTGGTACACATCTAGCATTAATTCTCTAGGTCTTAAGTTAAGCAGCAATATTTATCCTGTCGTCCCCCTCTCTCCATTCCCCCTTCCCCTCCTCCCCTCCCCCTTCCCCCTCCCTCCCAATCCCCTTTTCTCCCCTCTTACTCTCTCCTCCTCCTTTGTCATGTGCATCCCTAAGGAAGAAAAAAGAAAGGTACCTATCACCCATTACCCATTTTCAGATTCAGGTCATCCTTTGTTGTGTTCCACTCCTTGCTGCAGGCGACCATAAGTTAAGCCTTAGGTAAAAATTCAGGTCTTCTTGTGTTCTGTGTGCCACTACCTGCTGCGGGTGTGCATAAAAGACCTCTACCTTTTACGTTTCTGTCTCACTCTGTCTGAAGATGTAATATACGAAAGTACTCACTGTTGCTCCTTTCATTTCTCCTGTGGTTATTTTGCATACATATCTTCACGGTGAAGTGAAGTCTCTGCATATATATTTATATATATGTATATATACTGTATATATATATATATATATATATATATATATATATATATATATATATATATATATATATATATATATATATATATATATATATATATATATGGGTCACATAATATAGGCTTATTTTAATTACACTACTATGTCTCATTTATATATGAATATATACAGCAATGCCTTCTCATACAGTATATATTGCATAATTGTGTACAGTAGACTTGCCATTGTATTATTTTAGTATTATTATTATATTTATACATCTACTATACATGTACCATTTTATTATGTTATAGTTATATTACTACAGTGACTACAGTTATAATCACTACATTATCACAGTTATGTAACTTTTACAATATGTACTTCACTTAACTTGCAAATTAATTGTAATGTGTATATATATGTATTAATACATTATGACAATATTTACTGTCGGTGGTACGACAGTAGGCATGACTGAGCGATATGAAGGCATTATATGTTATAATACAATACTGTATGTAACTACGGTATGCATCTATATAGACACATGTAATAATATGCAAAACAGGTAGCTATGTCTGAGTTCTCCGGGAAGAGACAACCACACATCCTCCTAACCTCGACGAATCAAGAATGCCAAACACTCCCAATCATGTGCTGGAAATATGACCGAGACACAACCACAAACGTACGCACACGTACGCCCACACACTTTAGGTGAAAGCTAGAGGGAGATATAAGTCCGATATCACATGTGGCAAAGTTAGTCAGACAAAGTAGGACAGGAGATGACAAGAGTTAGACAAGGAGAGAGTGATAGGGCGTAGGAGAGGAGAGTAAAGTATGAGGACTGCAGCTAGCACAAACAGCTACTAACATAGGATACATGGGACGCGCCAAGTTCTTAACTTTATTCATATAGCTGTCTCACAATAAACCCCATCGACCCAAATCTGCTTATTTCATCATCCCACTTAAAATACGAATAGGATAACGGAGCAGAGAAGGACTACACAGACATCTCCTACAACACCTCACCATTACTCTTTCTCCTAGTGACTCTCCTATCAACGATTCAACAAGATAACCTTCTCTGTATAATTACACCCCTCGGCTACGTCTACTTACATTGGTGGCTAGCGTGAAAATGGTAAATTACGACAAACTATATTCACTCACAGGTGGACGTTTACAACCAGGCAGTGGAGCTGGCAGGTTGTATGAGGGGCACCACAAGAACGCGTCCCTCTTAAGTAGAGGGGTGTGAGGTGAACGGTAGCCTGACAAGCTATAACCTCATCATAACATGACTTCAGTTTTAAGAGTAATGTCGTCTAGTTTGACCCACTTTAAAATTTCCCCCCTCCCCACACACACACCGAACTCCTTCACTACGATGATATCTTTTTACTATATCCTCAGTTATGTTAGATAAATTGACTTCTCTTAGGAAAGATTTTCAGTCTGGAGAGATTTGATATACTATAGACTTGAATGACCTCTTGTTTTTTAAGTATCTTTGAGGGTAGGTAGAATCATTTTGTGATAGTCTGATGAGAATGTAAAATGTAAACAAATTACGTTTAATGCCACATTCATCTGCCTGAATATGCAGCACGTTGTAAAAGACTGACTGATAGGCAGTTATCTTGTCAGTTATACGACAATGACCCCCCGTTCTATGCGATTAATGATAGCCACCGAACCTCCATATCCTCCATCACTCACACTCTTCTATTTTTATACAGAAAGAAAATATATATGATGCAGAGATGCATGCCGAACATATCTGATTAACTGTGAATATTTTACAGAGATGGGCAGAGTATTTTGAAAGATTGTTAAATGTAGAGGAGGAAAGGGTGGCTGAGATTGTGGCAGATGGAAGGGTGCAAGGAATAAATGTGTTGGGAGAGTTGAATGATTCTTTGATCACGAAGGAGGAAGTGGAGAAGGCAGTAAAGGAGATGAAAACAGGGAAAGCTGCAGGTATGGATGGGTGTGCTGTGGAATGCCTGAAAGGTGGTGGAGTGACCATTGTTGACTGGTTAGTAAGATTGTTGAATGTGTGCTTTGTGAAAGGTATGGTGCCAATTGACTGGGCAAGTGCTTGTGTGGTCCCGTTGTATAAAGGCAAGGGTGATAAGTATGAATGTACTAGCTTTAGGGGTATAAGTCTGTTGAGTGTTGTAGGTAAGGTTTATGGTAGAGTGTTAATTATGAGAGTTAGAGAGGGTACAGAGGGAGTGATTGGTGAAGAGCAGTGTAGCTTCAGGAGAGGGAGGGGATGCGTGGATCAGATGTTTGCTGTGAGACAAGTGTGTGAAAAGTATTTAGCGAAAGGCAAGGATGTGTTTTGGGCATTCATGGATTTAGAGAAAGCGTATGATAGAATTGATAGGGAGGCTTTGTGGACTGTTTTAAGATTGTATGGACTTGATGGTAGGTTACTAAAAGGGGTGAAAAGTTTTTATTTAAATAGTAGAGCGTGTGTAAGAGTGGGAAATGCTGTGAGTTACTGGTTTCCTGTGAGAGTGGGGCTGCGACAGGGATGTGTGATGTCGCCTTGGTTGTTTAATATTTACATGGATGGTGTTGTAAGGGAGGTAAATGCAAGAGTTTTAGGTGGAGGTCTGAGTCTGGTGAATGTTGATGGTGGAGAGTGGAATCTGAAGCAGCTGCTGTTTGCAGATGATACTGCACTGGTGGCTGATTCAGAGAGGAGATTGAGACAGTTGGTAGAGGAGTTTGGAAGGGTGTGTGAAAGGAGGAAATTGAAAGTAAATGAGAATAAGAGTAAAGTGATGAAGTGTACAAGGTTGGTAGATGGTAGGGGGATGAATATAGCTTTGAATGGCGAGTTGCTTGAGGAGGTAGAGTGTTTTAAATATCTAGGGTCACATGTTGCTGTGGATGGAAGAATAGATGCAGAAGTGAAGTTTAGAATAAATGAAGTAGGAAAGGTGCTGGGAGGAATGAAAAAAGTGTTTAGATGTCGTTCGCTTAGAATGGATGTAAAGAGAAGGTTGTATGAGGGTGTTGTAGTACCGACTGCGTTATATGGGGCTGAAACATGGAATATGGGTGTAGCAGAGAGGAAAAGTTTGAATGTAATGGAGATGAGGTGTCTGAGGAGTATGTGTGGAGTGACGCATATGGATCGAGTGCGAAATGATGAAGTGCGAAGGAGAACTGGAGTTGTTCGGGAGATGGCTGGTAGAGTTGAGCAGAGGGTGTTGTGATGGTTTGGGCATATGGAGAGAATGGATAATGAGCGATTGGTGAAAAAGATAACTAGATCTGATATGAGAGGTGTAAGGCTGAGAGGAAGACCACGAATAGGATGGATGGACAGTGTGAAGAGAGCACTGGATGCGAGAGATATGTCTGTTGAGCAAGGAAGAGTGGCTGTGCGTGACAGAAATAAATGGAGAGAAATTGTGAATGAATAAGTGATGACACAGCCCTGAGGGGATATTCTCCCGTATTTGGTCTGATCAGCTAGTCAGGTCAGGTGCGGGTAAGGGGATGGGTCTGTTATGATGTGGCAGGGGTAAACCAGCTCTGCTGTCGGGCCCTGCTGCGGATGTTACTGATTGCATTGCGCAGTTGACCCTTGTGCGGTGTGGTGCGGTGAGGATCTGTCCGTTCTTCCCTTGGGGCTAAGATGCGAATGAATGTGTTTGAATGGATGAGTAAATGGGGAGTGTGTTGTCCTGTCTCGGTTACCTCCCTTTCCTTGGGGGAAGCAGCCTAGGTATATAGAATAGAATTGAATTTTACAGAAACTAATTACAAGTTATGGATGCTTTGAGGGTGTAAGGGAAATGACCAGTGACTGGGTTGGCTACGGTATAGTACATAACTGGTTGTTGTAGCTCACACCAGATTAGACTGCATTTCTTTCTGAGAATATGGTAATGAAGGAACCATTGTTTGAGAGTCGGTATGCTGTTCCTAAAAAAGAATTTTGGACAAAAGAGAACCAAAAAATTATGTGATTTCGAAACCTCCGGACATGGTGGGGTTATATGCCGGTATCATTATTTCCATTTTACACCCTGACACAACCATAGCACGAAATTCTGATGGGTGGAAATTTTTACCAGTTACTCCCTGCCATAATATATTTTGGGGTGAGCTTAGTGTGTGAAAAATGTTACAATGTTGCAGTGCTTAATAACGCTGGTGATATGTTGATGGTATGTTGCTTTGTATTGCTCCAGCCTCAATCATAATATGATTTTCTGTACCACCTGAATAATTGGCCGGAATGAAATTCGGAAATTAACGCATATTGCTTGTGGTATAGAAATGAAGGCGATATTCTGTGTTTTTATTACTGAGTAATTATTAGGATAATATATTAAATGCTTTCTCATAATATTATGCATCAGTTATTGCTCACATCATAAGAATTTTGAGAACTATGAGAAAATAACGAAATTTATGAATGTGCACAGTGAACAAGGTGAGTTTGTGAAAGAACTTACTTAGCTCCTTTAGTCATTTGTTTTTAACTGTAGGAACCTCGCCATTCCCACTCCTCGAATACCATGTGATGATTGCTGCAAGCAACATGATGATTCTTGGTTCTAAGATAGGAATGAATCTTTTTGGTTACTAGCAGGGGCGTAGCCACAAAGTTCACAAGGGAGGGGAGAAAGATGTCTATAGATTCTTGAAAAGGTTGTGGTAGGTGAGCAAAGCAATCCTCTGCAGCTGGGGGGCTTGGGGGGGAGCTGTGAGCCCCCCCGGGAAAATTTTTGAAATTTAAGTACTTTTAGGGGCTTTCTGGGCCCTATGATGGGATGTATTGGGATATTTAGATGATAACTCATTATTGTGAAAATGACAAAAAGTAGAGCAAGAAAATGATTTTTGCTGAAAAAAGATGCTTGTTTAATGATCCTTATGGAATAAATGAACAATAATGCATCTGGGAGTCTCACCATTCTCTCTCTCTCTCTTTCTCTCTCTCTCTCTCTCTCTCTTTCTCTCTCAAGTGATTGATTGATTGATTGATTGATTTTTACAGCTTTATTATTATTTTTTAGCCCCATACGATTTCAAGACCCTCAAGGGGGGGGGGGCAGCCACTTTCTGTGCCCCCTCCCCCCTTCGCTACGCCCTTTGTTACTAGCCACATCAACGTTCCATTCTGACAACAAATAGTCATCAACTGAGCTGAAAGGATTTTTTGAAACTTTGACTAAGCTGGATAAAACGGTTTATGCCAGTACGTATGGTGTGGAAAAAAAAAATGCTGGATTATGTGGCTGGTTTGTATTATGATATTAGGAAACATGTGGTGGAAAGAAGGAGGAGTCTGTGGTGTCCCCTTATATGTTCAGTAATTATGAGTTTATGAGAGAGATTAGAACAAAAGTGCTCTGGCGGGCCCTTATTTGGCCCGGTCCTCCCTTGAGGGAGGTAAATCTAAACAACAACAACAAAAGGACAAAATTAAGGTCAAGCTGTTGAAGAATAACATGAATAGCTATCTGATATAATGTATGCAGAATTGCAAATTCACACACACACACACACACACACACACACACACACACACACACACACACACACACACACACACACAAACACACACACGCGCATGCGCACGTACGTACCTACGTGTGTGTGTGTGTGTGTGTGTGTGTGTGTGTGTGTGTGTGTGTGTGTGTGTTTAGTGCCACCAAAACTGGAAAATATGATTTATGAAATTTGACAGGATGGTTGAAATTTGGTTCGAGATGGGACAGTTTCATCTTTGTGTCGACTGAAATTTTCTGAAATATTGGGGTGTTTTGGCCCCAAATAATTATCCCTACTATTGTTACGCAATGCGTAAACAGAAAATGTAGCAGGGCATTTCCGTGGATATTCATGCATCCCAAGAAGATCATGTGCTTTGTGCCTTATAATGGCATATCACTTGTTCCAACGCAAAACGGGGTTGTGGAACGACTGTCATTTGGAAAAGCGTTGATTGGCCTGGGAGGGCCACAAGTCTCTTGTTCCATTCTAATATTCTTCGATGTGCAAGTTATATCTCTTTTTATATCAAACAGAATGCATCAGTAACATAGAGAATAACTGAATTATTAAAAATGAATTTTTGTGACTGGAACCCCAGTTCGACCTCTGTTTATTTACTTGTTTCAGTAAACCTTTGACATTTTGAACCCATTATTTCTGTCACAGTAGTGAAAAATTATAGTTACACACTTATGTCGATGCTGTCAATTACACAGTTATATCCTCAGTTATACTTACAAGCAGTTGTAGTCACGCAGCCATTGATAATCAGTTATGCCTACATTCATTCATTTATTTAGCTACATTAAGGAAGTCCTTCCTCAAGATGCAGTTATTTTTAAACACTAAGTGATAATAATTCTGTATTCACATTTCCCTAATCAAACTGATTGTTAAAGTCAGTTGTAACTCATTTAAAATCATGTATTCAGTGTCGTACGAACTGTATTTGCCACAGGTTTATAAACTGCTGACTATATAGATACATGACACACAATAGCTTTTGTAAAGCTGGTCAGGCTTAATGGCAAGGGCCTTTAGTAAATGAGCTTTAGTGCAGTCTCACTGAAAAGATAAACTGTGATAGATTGCCTTTTCAATTTTTTTTTCGGGTTTATCTACCTCTCTCCAGACAGTGTTAATGTTTCATGAAGGTAAAATCTAATAAGGCCACGACAAGCAAATAATGATACGATATCACATTCCAGTTCACACATTTAGAAGGTGGCTGGCATGCACGAGCATAGATGACGTCATAAGCAGGGAAACCACTGGCAAACTATATATAACACCCTTGCCCGTTGTTGAGGCAATGCTTGCCGTGTGGACAACAAAACAAGTGTGCCCGGTAGTGACCAATGGCCTCCAGAAACTGCTCGATCTGATAACACTGCTAAAGAAGTGAGGGATATACGCTCAGCGGGCATTGCCCGTCAGGCATTGCCCGCTCGTGTGGATGGAACCTAACTCTAAGGCCCGATTCACATGACCCGTTTTGATTCCGACAGGCAGTCCGGCGGCTAGGCGCCGTCGAGATCTCTTACATGCATTCTAATGTAACTGTTCATGTGACCCGTCAAGCTGGTGGCGACAGCCGTCCATCAGCTGACTGACACGTACGGATATCTTCTCGAGAAATCCTGGCTGGCTGGCTAGCGACTTGACGCCGGACTGATGGGATGGTGATGGCTCATGTGAATGAGGATACGTAGCATACTCGTCCATTCCATGCCTCGCATCATGGACGAAAGGCTGATCGAACTTGTGCGTTCTTATGAAGAGCTATTTGATAAGAGTGATACTGAAAGCGATTGGCGAGGAAGTAAACAAACCAGGTGAGTGTCAATAGTTTATTATACATGAAATTATAACTCGTAATCTTTGCAGGTAAAATTCACTGTTTTTCTTGCCATAATACTGGATATATATCCTATATCACTCCCAAGGTAGTTCTCCAGCAGGACTACTGAAAAATTTTACATCATTATCTGCCAGTTCTTTATATAGGGTCCAGAATTCTCCCTTGAACTTTCTCTTTTTCAGTGACTGGTGTACCCATAACCTTTTCCTCCTTCCACGAGCTTTTTCTTCCTCCTCTTCCTCTAACAGAATAGCAATTGCCGCCAAATTCCTTAGAGACTGACCAGTCACGATCTTCACGCAACAATGAGCACACACTGAATGGCGATGTTGTACAGACCAGGAACGCGTCATGTGAATACACAACATTCTGACGGTGTCAAGCCGGCGGACTGCCTGTTGGAACCAAAACGGGTCGTGTGAATCGGGCCTAATTCGGAAAGTCACTCAGTAATGGAATAAACCGTCTAGAGGCACAAGAGATATGATAAAACCAGGTGATTTCGTTACACTGGATTAATCCCTGAACCACCATAAGTTTCTCCATTCTTGCAGGCTTTCATCTTATCTCATCCCTCCTTCCTTCTTTAGCTTTCTACCTGGCTGTCTGTGTCTGTCTGTCTGTCACTGCCCCATATTCTTTGTATGCTAATTGCTTATTTGTCACCAGTAAGGTAAAAATATGGCCAAAAAAAATTATTCCTGATAACTACGAGATTATATGACAGTGATCCGTGTTTTTGTTGCCCTTGGCAACTTCGTAACGCGTCTTCCTCGGCGATTTATTTTCCATATTACACACATATTCATTTCCGTGTAATCTGCCGTTTTTTGTATCAATATGGTATGCACTACTATGTAATTTACCGTATTATCGAAAAATGATTCCGGTAGTCAATCCTATAACAGTAAGCAAAGACGTGTCCATTTGCTGCATTTCTAAATATTTATCAGTGTTAGGGCAACAGATCTTATGTATCCTAGTCCTTTTATGATATCTCTCAAGGAGGGCCAATTAAACGCAAAAGTAGTCCAGCTTATACACTCTAAGTACCCAATAAGAAACAGCAACATTTAAATTATTTACAGCACACAACCATTCAAACTCCATTCACGCACTATCATTCATAGATTAAAAGTCAACTTGAGAAACAAAAACAGCACGCACACTTACAGACACTTAATCAACATTCAATCAAATACTTCAATCAATTATAAGCAGTCCACTGGCTTTATGGTAGGCCAACAGACTTCAAGGTGATAAGCTGTACCACGTCACACCAGCGGTCTCCAGGGGCCCATTAGCTGAGCACACTAACATCAGCATTTTCCAGGCCACCTCCACTTAACGTACCAGCAGCTACCAAAGCACATCAACTGGTAAAAAGATATCCAGGTGTCTTCAGGAAACCTCCACACATCAGATGACTTCGGGGTGCATCAGCAGGTAGCCAGGCACCCAGACTTAAATAGTCTCCAGGGTGCCTCATAAGCGACTATATACTCAGTTGTTGTCGCACACTGGTCCTTGTCCCAGGACATCATGACCCCAGCCACTTAACTGGACCACAGCTCCGGAGTGGATAGACACGACCCTCAAAACACAGGCGGGACTCGTGCCGGGAACTCGAGTAGGCAGACTGCCAAGCCATCACACACCTTCACACAAGAGCTGCGATATAAAAGCAACTACTTAATTACACAAGATACAAAATATCACCGACCATATGTGATCAATTCACAGCTATCGTTAACAGAGTGTAAACACTGAATGGCAAGTAATGAATACAGAGCTATCTTTAATACAACATTAACGGCAGTGAACTTACAGGGGAGATGAGCACAGAAACACCTAGAGAAAGGGAATGCTGCCAGAGCAGTGAGACAGGCGCTCACTTTTCTTTTTTTCTATCTTTTGATTTATGGCTATCGGCCTTATTGTGGCCATTATGCCAAACAGTTACATACAGTATACACATACTGTATATGCATACACATATAGATATATACTGTACATACATATACATATACTGTGCACATACAAATACACCCACGCACACACAATGCACAATATAATGTATAATATGGAGTAGGGTTAGCAGGCTGTGTCAGAAACTTGATGGCTGAGGCTGGAGGGAGGCAGTGGCAGAAAGACTGGTTGCTACACTGTTGAGGAACGGGATCCAGAGTCCGAGTCAGGACCAGCGGAAAGGTCGGACTTGACGACCCCGAGGGTGTAGGAGATGATACCACACTCCTCGGGGTCGGTAACAGCCTGGAGGGATCCCCGGCACAGCTCGTTGAGGGAAAGCAAGGCTTGCCGGAAGTCCCTCTTAGTAAATTCCCGCTCATCAGGCTCCTCCGGTGCCAGTCCTTGTAATGGCTCAGCTGGTCCTCGAAGATCCCGAGGCCCAGCTGTGGAAGGGAGGCAAAGTCATCCCAAGAGATGTGCCGTGATGAACGGGAAGGCTTGGGGCTCGCTGGTGCCCGGTCCTCTGGTGGTGGTGGAGGCTTGAGGCTCGCTGGTGTCTGGTCCTCTAGTGGTGGTGGTGGTGGTGGAGGTGGAGGTACAGCAGGATGCACTGCAGAAGAAACCGGAGCTGCAACCTCAGATGGCGAGGAGTATGCAACATCCCCCACCTCCATGGGCACCTCTGAGAGGGGCTGAGAGGCAGACCGGAGAGACACTGCACTTCCCGACTGCTGTATCCTCGATGGTGGAGTAAAGGGTTGCAGCTGGGGCACCCTCAGGACCAATGAGGTGGGGGTCGCAGATGGCCCAGGATGACATCAAGGAACCCTCCTCCCAGGCCTCCCCTACACCATGGGCGTGGAGGAAAAAGACTCAGGGATAGAAATGGCACGGAGCCCGTTGGCCTGGAAGATGACGGGTAGGTGCTGGGCAAAAAACTGCCATATCTCCCCCCCGAGAAAGCCTTGGCAACCTCCACACACATGACTATGATCGTAGAGGCAGAGGAGGTAGGGAAGGAGGCAGGAGCAGCAGGTGGAGGCTGACGTTAACGTATACGACGGGGGAGGGCGTGGAGAGAGCCCCGCACTGTCTGGCCTGTGGGGCCGGTGATGAAAGCAGCTGCAGGGCCCTTAGTATCCTCCTCCACCACAAACTCCACCACCTCGCCAGCAGCAACAGATGGCACAGGGTGGGCAGGGTTGGGGGCCACAATGGAGGAGCGGTGGAGGAACACTTCCCTCACCGAATCACGGCAAATCAGGAAACCATAGCCCCTCCGAACGTTGTACCATTTCACGTGCCCCACAACCTTGGCTGCCATGGTGGATGGTTGGTCCATCACCATTGAAACACTCCGTCCTAATCTCCTCTCGTCCATGTTGTTCCAGAGACATGTCGTCTGTCCATTGCTACCAGCCATCTCCAAGCGCTAACGTAAGCCTTCCATCAACTCATACAAACACCCGAAACTTCGAATCATACAACCACTCTACTCTGCTAACCAGTAGGAGGCTCCTTTAAGAGCACTCAGACGCTTGACTCATTCACTGATGGTAATTTCTCTATTTCCTGACAAAAGTCCCCCAATAAAAATATATTACATGAAATAAAATCTCAAACAAGGAAACAGGATCTCCTTACCTGGTTTTACAACTTCGCTATTCTCTCATTCCCTTCAGCACCTGCTCAGCATAAATCCGTGCCTCCTAACAATACCGTCAACTAAGGTGTACTGGCTGCAACTTACGATACTAGTTCACAGACGTACTTAGTATATCTACTGCTACATTGTCTTTCCCCTTCATGTACTGTACCTTAAAAGTGTATAACTGAAGAGCAAGAGCCCACCTCATTAACCTACCATTATTCATTCATTCATTCATTCATTGCCAGACGCCATGTATCCCAGACAGGGTGGCCAAGGGCTTAGAGTTAATTGTTTTACAGGGAGGGGCACTAATCCTCCACCAACCCCACTTGACGTAGGGATGCCAACACCATCTGGTGTTCCCAGGCGGTCACCCATCCAAATACTAACCAGACCCAACGTTGCTTAACTTCGCTGATCGAACGGGAAGCGGTACCATTATCATTCTGCATATTCCGAATATAAGTAAGGGATTGGTGTCTGTCTGAAGAACAAGCTCCAGGCCACGTAAATACCTGGAAAAGTGAGTAATTCCCCACACAACTGCTAAACACTCTTTCTCTATAGTGGAGTAATTCTTCTCCCTATCCAGGAGCTTCCTACTTGCATAACATACTGGCATGAGATCACCATTCCATTGTTGTAGTAGTACAGCTCCCAGACCTACGTTGCTTGCATCTGTACGGAGGAAAAATGGGCGAGTTAAATCTGGTAGCTTTAGAATTGGATCAGTAGTTAGGCATTTCTTAAGACGAGTGAAACTATCCACCAGCTCATCTGTCCATTCCAGTTGGTTAGGATGGTTTTTCTTCAGCATCTCTGGTAAGGGTGCGGAAATGTGAGAGAAATTAGGTATAATGTTCCTATAAAAATTAATTGTTCCCATGAAAGATCACAACTGACACTTAGTAGCAGGCTTCTCTAAATTCTGTATTGCATGAACTCTTGGTTCTAATGGTCTAAGTTCATTATGTCCAAGAGAAAATCCAAGATACTTTACGGAATGATAGCCTAGAAAACATTTCTGGGGTCCAGCTGTTAGTCCACATTCCCTCAGCCTTTCGAAAAGTTTGATTAGAGACTTTACATGACTATCCCAGTCTGGGATGTGAACAACAATATTATCAAAGTAACAACTTGTGTTTTCTAGACTTCTAGTTACAATCCTCATCAGACGTATGAACGAGGCACATGCAGTCTTCATTCCAAACGGCATCCTTGTGCTATGTATAAGATCTTTCTTAGTTGGGAATGCCGTACATTCCTTTGAGGCAGGGTCCAAAGGAATCTGCCAGTAACCCTTAGACAAATCTATTTCCGAAAAGTAGACACTATTAACAAACTCAGACAAGTTATCATCACGTGTTGGCATTGGTTCAGAGTCAAACCGGGTTACATCATTCAAAGCCCTAAAATCTATACATAGTTTGTAAGTTGAATCTTCTTTCTTGACCAGTACTACCGGAGAGCAATGTGGTGAGGAAGGTTCTATTACTCCTAGTCCTAGCATTCTGTCAACTTCCTTCTCAAACTTTTTTTGCAAGTGAGCGGGGACTGGATACGGCTTTTTGTGTGCTGGCAATTCAGATAGAACGATTGAATGACTCAAAAGGTCAGTTTTACCAGGAACGTCTGATAATACATCTGGATACTGATCAAGTACAGCTTTTAGTTCAGACCGCTGGCTATCTGAAAGATCTTCATTAATATTCATCATTGTTTTCTTACCATCCGTACCGTCAGCCACCAGGTCAATCTCTAGCAATTCAGCATAGTCACTGTCAACCTCTAATAATTCTACATGGACAGCAGTAAGTATGAATTCAGAAGTGGGAGTTCTCTCTGGAACAGCATTCACCTTCTCAGAACTTTCTCTTCTGTAGAACTTTTGAATAATATTAATGTGATATACTCTAGGCTTACATCTCACGTTGATCACCTAGTCAACTTTGTTGTCCCGAACTTCTGTTACCTTGTAAGGGCCCTGTCACTGCATGAGTAACTTGTTGTGATTAGTTGGTAGTAGCAACAGTACTTCATCACCAACAGATAACTTTCTAGGTCTGGCCTTCCGATCGAAGTACTCTTTGTACTTCGTTGCACTTACCTTAGCATGACTCTCTGCTACCTTGGCTGCATCCTCCAACCTGTCACTGAGTTCCAATACATGCCTGTAAGAATTCCTGGTGAGTGAATCCACATTGTCGTTAGCCCATATCTCGTGCAATATACTCAAGGTTCCCCTCACATTCCTGCCATAGAGTAGTTCAAAAGGCGACAACTTTGAAGAGTCATTAGGCATTTCTCTGTAAGCAAAAAGTACAACAGGTATGTAGCGATCCCACTCCAAACGATGTTCTGCACAGACTTTCTTAAGCATGTTTTTGAGAGTACCATTCATTCTTTCAACACAGCCGTTTGAGGTTGCATGGTACGAGGTAGAGTGTATTGCCTGTATGGACAAAAGTCTGTTTATCTCCGTCATCAGGTCAGATTTAATTTGGGCCCCATTGTCACTCAAGACCTGTCTAGGTATCCTCACCCTGGAAAACATTTCTAACAAGCTTTCTGTCACAGTTATAGTGTCTATATCTTTCAGAGGAACTGCCACAGGGGACCTAGTCGCAGTATCAATTAAGGTTAATATAAATTTATGACCTCTACTGGAAGCAGGTGATATGGGACCAGTTATATCTATAGCTAATTTACTGAATGGCTCTGTGACAATCGGCATTTTTGACAAAGGGACAGCCTTGACACGCCCCTTTCGCGTTAATTTTTGGCATACTTCACAAGACCTGCAAAATCTGTTAATGTCTGTACCGGCCCCAGGCCAAAAGAACTTCTGAAACACCTTCCCTGCGGTTTATCTGTGTGAAAAATGACCTGCAAAAAGTCCATCAGGGGCCAGTTTCATCACATTAGCTCTGAATTTTAGTGGTACAATAAGTTGTTTGTTGCCGATTTCATATTTGTTCTTGCTGTCCTCACAAACTGTAAAGTAAACCATTTATTATTTCATACCTAACTGTTCTTCCTTGAGTAGTAGTCTGACTTGAACTCTGCTTCTCCCAGCTAGACGTCAGTGTTTGACACTGCTTGTGCTTCTCTGAAGGCGGATTGATCAATAGAAATGCTCAAATCCTTACTATAAAGAACCTGAGTTTCCTTGCCTTTTTTTTCTGGCAGATCTAGTTGTCACGGCTCCAGAAATATCTCCACCTACAGCATCACCATCATCGGGACTCCTTCCATCTCTGGGGACTACACTCACACCTGATATGAGGCCTAAGAGTACATCAGTATGAGCGCAATAACTACTCGAACCTCACCTGAAAAGTATTGACTGGTTAGCTGTAGTACTGCTGTAGGAAAACGTCTAGGCCTTCCCAAGAAATCATACACGATGCACTCAGGTCCTTGCTTCACACCTGGAGGTAGAACTTTTGGGTTAACTACTACGGTTGAACAGCTTGTATCCAATGTAACTTTCACCCTCCTCTGATTCAGTTTCCCACAATAATCTACTATAGCACCTGGGGGTTTAATGTCACTATTATATACAAAACTACCCTTGTGTTTTGTGATGCCCTTGTCCTGAGGTATTTCCGGGCATTTTGCCTTGACGTATCCGTACTTACCACAAAGATAACATTTGACTTGCCAGTATGAAAAGGCTGTTGACTGGAGGTTTCTGAGCTCTTCTCGTCTGATCTGTGTGCCTTTGAATACTTAGGATTAGCTGTAGCATTTTTGTAAAGATCTGCTGCTTCAGCAAGTTCAACATTATCATCGAGCTTCCGCTCCTTCAGAAATACCTGGATCTCCGCTGGACAAGAAGATTTGAACTGATCCCTAACCATAAAATCATATAGGGTTTCATAAGATTTGGAAAAATTTGATAATGCTAGCCATCAGCTAAATAGTTGTTCTAGCCTAGTAAAAAATTGGACATACGACACTTCACTCTGTGCTCTGGCCGACTTAAACTGCGCCCGATAGGACTGAGCATCTACATGAAAAAGCCTTAAATAAAGCTAGCTTCAATGCTTCATAATTATCAGCAACTTCAGGAGGAAGACCTACATATAGTTTTAATGCCTTCCCTCGAAGAAGGGTTCCTAAGTGGACTGGATAGTCTTCTTCCTTCCACCCCTGAAACTTTGCTACCTTGCCGAACCTTAGTATATAAGAATCTATGTCCTCTATACTTTCCAAGAATGTTGGAATACGAGGCTTAACAGAATCGACATGGATATGAGAGGATACAGCTGAAGTAAAGCCCTCTGAACTCCAACTCATTGCTAATTCGTGCTGGCGCTCCATCTCTCTTTCCTCTCTCTCTCCTTCTCTTTCTCCTCACGTGCAAATCTCTCTCTCTCCATTTCTCATGCAGCCGCTCTCTCCTCTCTCTCAATGGCAGCTTTAACTAACATCATTATTTCCTCAGAATTGAGCTTACAGGCCTGGGCCTGCCTTATAATTTCAGAAAGGTCCATACCTAAAAAAAAAAAAAAAAAAGGAAAAAAGAAAAAGAAAAAATGTAGAGCTGGAAAATCAACAAATGCCACTTCCACTCCACATTCATTCAACGCCTTGCCTCACAGACAATGGCGACACCCTCGAACCCGGTGTTACGAGGCAAACAATACAATTAATGATGCTTAGGAGAAAAAGTAACGTTATCTACGTACTCGAGTTCCGCAATAACGATATCCAGAGTTAAAAAGGAAGCCCTCTGGAGATCCTACTCACTGCGCCACTGTCAGGGCAACAGATCTTATGTACTCTAGTCCTTTTATGATATCTCTCAAGGAGGGCCAATTAAACACAAAAGTAGTCCAGCTTATACATTCTAAGTACCCAATAAATAAACAGCAACACAAAAATTATTAACAGCACACAACCATTCAAACTCAATTCATGCACTATCATTCATAAATTAAAAGTCAACTTGAGAAGCAAAAACAGCACGCACACTTATAGACACGTAACCAACATTCAATAAAATACTCCAATCAATTATAAGCAGTCCACTGGCTTCATGGTAGGCCAACAGACTTCAAGGTGATAAGCTGTACCACGTCACACCAGCGCTCTCCAGGGGCCCATTAGCTGAACACACTAACATCAGCAGATTCCAGGCCACCTCCACTTAACATGCCAGCAAATACCAAAGCACATCAACTGGTAAAAAGACATCCAGGTGTCTTCAGGACACCTCCACACATCAGATGACTTCGGGGTGCATCAGCAGGTAGCCAGGTACCTAGACTTAAATAGTCTCCAGGGTGCCTCATAAGCGACCATATATTCAGTTGTTGTCGCACACTGGTCTTTGTCCCAGGATATCAGGACCCCCGCCACTTAACTGGACCACAGCTTTGGAGTGGATAGACACGGACCTAAAAACACAGGCGGGACTCGTGCCGGGAACTCGAGTAGGCAGACTACCAACCCTTCACACACCTCCACACAAGAGCTGCGATATAATAGCAACTACTTAATTACACAAGATACTAAATACACCGACCATATGTGATCAGTTCACAGCTGTCGTTAATAGAAAGTAAACACTGAATGACAAGTAATGAATACAAAGCTATCTTTAACTGCCAGAGCAGTGAGACAAATGCTCACGTAGCCTACCATCAACTCATACAAATAACCGAAACTTCGAATCGTACAAACACTCGACTCTGCTAACCAGTAGGAGGCTCTATGAAGCACTCAGACGCTCGGCTCATTCATTGATGGTAATTTCTCTATTTCCTGACAATCCGTGTACACCCAATGTGGAACTAATTATGTCTGGTGCAATTGTGTCAAATCACAGCCATACAGTAATTCGCATGCAGTCAGTTATGCAGTTCTGCCCTCATTTATAGTCAGTTGTGCTCAGGCAACAGGCTATATTCACAGACAGTTTCACTCACTGCCAGTTTCAGTCACAGTCACTTACACTGACAGTCAGTTATAATCAAAATCAGCTACACAAATTCATTCATACAACTGCATTCATGAACTTAATGGCGATGGGCTTAATTTCAAGCACCCATTTATAAATATTGAGCTGTTTTCTTAAAGCTATATTTATTCATTCATTCACTCTGTTAATTTCATCCAGTCCGCACTGAACCAACCATATACTGAGTATAGAGATAAAGGAAAGATATTAGCTTGCTGAACAGCTGGGCAGACTCGTTTGCCAGGATTTCTTGCTACTGAATTCTAACTAAAGGAAATCGAGGGAGTTTTACCAGGATAAAATGGTGTGTGTGTGTGTGTATGTGTTGTGTTGTGTTTTGTGTGTGTGTGTGTGTGTGTGTGTGTGTGTGTGTGTGTGTGTGTGTGTGTGTGTGTGTGTGACCACTAACTTATAACATAACCCTTTTAATTTCAAGTGTGTGTGTGTGTGTGTGTGTGTGTGTGTGTGTGTGTGTGTGTGTGTGTGTGTGTGTGTGTGTGTGAGACCACTATCGTATAACATGACCCCTTTAGTGTGTGGCATCCCTGAATTTAAGCGTAAAAATTTTAGAATTGGCAGTGTCAACAAGTCGAAATGTTTTAGTGTTGGTCGAATCACCGGGTACAACTGTTTTAGTGTTGGTAGTATGACTGAGCACAATGTTTTGGTGTTGGTAGTATGACTGAGTACAACTGTTTTAGTGTTTGTCGTATCACCGAGTACAATTGTTTTAGTGTTGGTAGTATGACTGAGTACAATTGTTTTTAGTGTTGGTAGTATGACTGAGTACAAATGTTTTAGTGTTGGTAGTATGACTGAGTACAAATGTTATTTGTGTTGGTAGTATCACAGATAACTTACTCTTCATGAATGATTGAAATTTTTTTTATCATTTTTTAAGATGTCTTTTTATTTTCAGTGAAATCTTGCTATCTCCAGACGATTTTGCACGGCTTAATGGAGACCTCTCGCAATGAAGGGGTTGACAGCATTAATAACTCGATTCGAAATGTCTATCTTTAAGTGAATTATAAAAGTGTGATGTTACCAGTTATTTAAAAGACATAATTATGTATTTAAGCGCTAAAACATAATAAATTTCTTCCTTTCTGCAGCCTCCTCATGCATCCCTCTCTTCTTCACTATTTATCGATATCTTCAGTCGACAATGAACAGTTAAATTTAGTCCCTTCTCACTAAAGACTCAGAGAGATGCCTTGAATCACTGCCTGACTCACTTCTTCTTTTCTACAACATTCGCGGCCTTTCCTCTAACTTTCTCACTGACAAACACCCCCTTTCCTTCTCTAAACCTCACCTTCTCTTCTTGATAGAGACTCAGCTTTCTGAGGCAAGTGACAGCAAACCCTTTTCTGTTTCTTCCTACACTCTCTAAACTCATTTCAAAGCCAAAGGTGACTTTTGTGTATATGTACGCAACAATTTATCTTGCTCTCGTGTTCCAGTTTCATTCTTCTGAATTCTCTACTCTCTGGCTTCGGCTTTCTTGTCATTCCCTGACTAAATGTATCTGTGCTGTTTACTTATCTCTTAATTCTACTGACTATGAAAAATTATTCTGTTATCTTACCTCTACGATGGAACACATTCAATCCATTTCTTCTTTCTCAGAAATCTCCTTTCTTGGTGATTTCAATGTTCACCACCACCTTTGGCTCTCCTCTCCTTTCACTGATCCACTTGGTGAACAAACCTACATCTTTTCTATCCTTAATGACCTAGAACAGCTTGTACAGCACCCTACCTGTATCCCTGACCGCCTTAGAGAGAGCTCCAACATGCTTGACCACTTCCTTACAACTAATCCTTATGCTTACACTGTTAATCTTTCCTCTCCATTGGGCTCCTCCGATCACACCCTTATTAACTTAACCTGTCCTATCGCTCCGGTACGGCCTGTGGACCCTCCAAAGAAACGTCATCTGTGGCACTTTGGAGCTGTGGATTGGGAGGCCATCAGGCAGTACTTCTTTTATTTTCTATGGAATGATTATTGTTTCCATGGTCGGAAGCCATCTGAGTGTGCCTTGCGTATTATGGAGATTATTCTCTCAGGCATGGAAGCATACATTTTCTTCTCATATCCTATGACTAATGCAAAAGAGCCTTAGTTTAATCACACTTGTTCTAATGCTGTCCGCAACAAGGAGAGGGCCTATAAAAGGTACCGAAGCCAACCCACCCCTGAATCACATCTTGTCTATGTTTCAGCCTGGAATCGTGCTAAGGCTGTTTTTCGCTCTCCTAAAAATAATTTCATCCGTACTAAATGCTCTCAACTCTCCAACTCGAAATCTTCCCACTCCTTCTGGCACCTTGCCAAAAACCTTTCTAACAACTTTACCTCATCATCCTTCCCTCCTCTTTTCTATTCTGATGGCTCTGTAGCTATTTCTTCTACTGATAAAGCAGATCTCTTCGCTCAGACTTTCTTCTCCAATTCCACCTTAGTCGATTCCGGTGCTGTTCTTCCATCACTTCCCCCCTCAGACTTCCTCATGGCTGACAATAAAATTTCTTCAGCTGATGTATTTTCTGCCATCACTGGCCTCAATATTAGCAAAGCATATGGGCCTGATGGAGTCCCTCCTGTTGTCCTCAAGATCTGTGCTTCAGTGTTTACATCCAACCTAGGTGAACTCTGTCGCCTTTGTCTGTCAACTTGTACCTGTCTTTCTTCCTGGAAGTTTACTCTCTTTCAGCCAGTCCCAAAGAAGGGTGACCATCCCCAACTCTCTAACTATCGTCGAATTGCTTTAACATCCCGTTTTTCTTAAGTTTTCAAGTCAATTCTTAACAAAAAATTTTTAGAGCATCTTTCCTATTACAGCCTTCTTTCTGATCGCCAGTATGGGTTGCATCAGGGGCGCTCCACTGGCGATCTTCTCACCTACTTTTCAGACTTCTGATCATCCTCCTTTCGGGACTTTGGCAAAAGCTTTGCCATTGCACTTGACATCTCAAAGGCATTCCATTGAGTGCGGAATAAATCTTTAATTTCCAAACTACTCTATTACTGTTTTTATCCTTCTGTCTGTGCCTTCTTCTATAGTTTCCTTTCTGATCATTCTATAGCCGCTGTTGTAGATGGCCATCGTTCTTCTCCTAGACCTATCAACAGTTGTGTTCCTCAGGGCTCTGTCGTATCACCAACTCTCTTCCTTTTAGTCATCAGTGACCTTCTAAGCTGTACATCTGACCCTATCCACTCATACACTGATGATTCCACCTTTCACCTTTCCATTCGGTTGCCACAACGTCCATCTCAGCAGTTACTTCAACAATCAAGGGATGAGGCTATGACACACCTAATGTATGATTTGGCTCGTATCTCTGACCGGGATAAAAATAATCTTGTTGTTTTTAATGAATCAACAACTCAGTTTTTACACCTGTCATCCCGAAACAATCTTCCACAGGAGTACCCACTAAAGTTAAATAATATCCAGCTCAATCCTGCATCATCCTTGAACATGCTTGGGATTTCTTTCACTCAGGACTTATCTTGGAAAGATCATATTGCATCTCTTGTAAAATCTGCTTCCAAGAGATTATGTATCCTAAGCCAACTCTGTACCTTCTTTACCCTGGCACAGTTGTTGACTTTATACACGGGTCTTATTCGCCCCCGTTTAGAGTACAACTCTCATGTGTGGGGAGGCTCGCCAAATACAGCTCTTCTCAATAGGGTGGAGGCAAAGGCTTTTCGTCTCATTAACTCTCCTTCTCTGACTGGCTCCCTTCAACCTCTGTCTCTTCGCCGCACTGTTGCATCTTTATCTCTTTTCTATCGTTACCTCCATGGTCACTGCTCCTCTGAACGGTCTGCTTGAATCCCTCCACCCCTACGTAGCACCCGTCTGGCAACAAACTCTCATCCCTTTTCTGTCCAACTCTCTAACGCAAGAGTTAACCGTTACTCCCAGTCCTTCATTTATGTAACAGGTCAACCCTGGAACTGTCTCCTACTGTCTGTATTTCCTACTTCCTATGATCTGCAGTCTTTCAAAAGCAGTGTGTCCAGGCATCTCGAAGTAAACGGATCTTGAATTTGGCTCTCTTTTGTATTTTTTTTGTTTTTTTCTTGGGAGGAACGGATTGCGGGCTCCTGGCCCTTGGTCTCTGCTTTAATGCATCAAGAAAAAAAAAATGTTTTTCTCTTCCATCACTCGACGCTAGGTTGACAGGACTGTAATGCCTTTTTCGTTCGCTTTGCCACTTACTCTAGCACACACACACACACACACACACACACACACACACACACACACACACACACACACACACACACACACACACACACACACACACACACACCATTATATAAGACAGACAGACAGACACACACACACAGAGATAGACAGACAGACAGACAGTAAGGCAGACACAGAGACAGAGCAAGACAGACAGAAAAAACAGACAGACAGACAGAAGAGTATTAGGCTAACTCTGAATAGTCTGGCCGAATATGGAAGGAGAAAACTTGACAATGACCTTCTCTCTTCCACACTCCCATCAGGCCTCTCCCAGTCCTCTGTCCCCTTCACACTGCTCCTCGTTCCTCTTTCCTCCATGCCTCTCGACAAATCTTTCGTACCCCTTTCCTTTCCTTCTCCCCCTCCTGCGTTTTTTCATTTTCCATTCTCCTAGTCTTTCTCCTCCACTCTGCTATACCCTTTCCTTCACTTCTCTTTCATCCTTCCTTTACATTACTCTTATTCCACCTTCTTTTCCCATAATACTACCCCTCTTCCCTCCCCCTTCCCCTTTTCATTTCCTTCCCGCATCATCATATTTCCTATTTCTTCCCCCTCTTCCATCCTTTTTCTTCCTACTCTCTCTCTCTCTCTCTCTCTCTCTCTCTCTCTCTCTCTCTCTCTCTCTCTCTCCATCACAGCTCCGTGTTCTTTGTCTGCTAATTACTCATTTATCGCCAGTAAGATAAAAACATGGATTAAGAGATTATCTGATAAATGCGAGATTATGTGACTCTGAGTTGTATTTCCGTATCCACAGGAAACTTAGTACCATCTCTTCCTCATCGACTTATGTTGCATATTACACATTTATATCCATTTCTGTGTAGTATGTCTTTTCTTTATGTCAACCTGATTTACAATAATACGCAATGAAGTAAAAATATCGAAAAGTCATTCATGTTCTTTATTTTTATGACACTAAGCCAAGCCATGTTCATTTGCTTCATTTCTGTAAATTTGTTCGTATTTAGCCAGTGTGGAACCAAGTACAGTAATTCTGTAAGAACAGTGTATAGTTACAGCCATGCAATAATAAGCATACAGTCAATTACGCAGCCCAACCCTCACTTATAATAAGTTATTCTTAGGAAGCCAGTTATACTCACAGTCAGTTACATTCACAGTCATTTATACAGTCATTTATACTGTTACATTAAATTTTGTGAACTCTGTAATTTGAAGCACTTAATTCCAAGCAGTTATATACTTTTTTTGTATTCATAAACCTATAATCATAGTCTTTCAAAAAATCAATAACAGTCAGTGTTTAACCAACCAAACTGGTCTAACATAACAATAAAGGACAGATATTAACTTGTTGTACAGTTGGGCAGACTCATTCGTCAGGATTTCTTGCTGCTTAACTCTTATTGAAAGAAATCGTGGCAGTATTATAAGGATTAAATGATGTGTGTGTGTGTGTGTGTGTGTGTGTGTGTGTGTGTGTGTGTGTGTGTGTGTGTGTGTGTGTGTGTGGAATATTTGAAATACTATTTTATTATCTTTTAATCAGTCTTGGTGGAAGAGTTCAGAGTCTTCCTAACAGTTATATTTTTTTGAAAGAACAACAGGTCAAAGTTCAGGGTCACTGAGACTGGACAAGCATTAATACTAAGATTTTATCCTGTTTAGACCAACCTTGGTGGAAGATTAAGGAGTAAGCAAGAACAAAGACATCCAATTTTGAAAACAGTCAAGCAAAGCTCGACTGTCTTTGTTGGCATGAGAGTTAAGGCAATTGGGGGTTGGCATAGGTGCACTGTCTGAAAAGTGACCAAGACATGGCAAAATCAGTACCAATGGTTATACATACTATGGTCTGGCTGTGATGATGGTGGCCAGTTTCGAGGTGCAGCTGTGGCAACTGCTGCTCTCTTTGTCCCTTATGTCAACAGGGCTACTCCAGTTGATGGTATATAATGCTGTTGAGGTTGAAGCACTCCTTATGGCTTCACCCCGTGAGGGGGATTATCTTGACGTGATGGCGGGGCTTGAAGTGTGGCTGGCACTATCATCTGCTCTGGGTGCATGCCTACCTTTGTAGGGTTCGGCTTCTATTGGTCTCGTGGACCAAGCACTGGGGGAGGAGACCTGCTGGTGATGTTAGTCCCTGCCCATTTGCTAGCTAGGGTAGGACTGTTGGCTCCCCACGTGTTTGCCGTGCGTGGTATCCCATAGTGCTGGGAGACGGGAGTCCTGGGGGTTGACTGAGCTAGCGATACACCTCTTTGGTCCATTATTCTGGCTAAATAGGCGGCCTGGTTGGGCCTGACCAGGTCAATCAGCTGGCCATGTGTTGTCTAAGGTCAGTTGGGTACTGCGGGGTCTGGTGTCTCCCATCATCCTGGAGTCCCTTTTGCCCAGGTCCCCTGGTGGTTACCTGCGTATACACTCGTGCTGCCTCTGGGGTCACCAGTGGTGTTGCCCCTGGCATAAGACCTTCCCTTGTTTGGCTCCATGGTGGGTGGAGGGGTGGGGGAATGAAGTTTTTTTTGGAGTATTGATGGCAAATTTTAAACTTCCTCCAGTAGATGACTCTGACACTGTCCCTGGCAACTCTTCTTTTGTAACTCCTGAGCCTTACCAGGCCCATGGTGAGTATCCTCCTCTGCCGCAGCGCTAAGCTGGGACTGGGAGGCGTTCGTGTCAGGTTGGTGCTGCTCCAGGGTTGAGGGCAGCTGAAACTGTGCTGGCACCATATGCCAAATATCTAGTCTGAAACCCTCCGTGGGATATAGATATTTTTGAATTACACTGTGCTATAGTGTCGGCTTGTGGAAGGGAGCTTAAGATCTCTTCCCAGGGAGATAGGGGCATAGTTTTGAAGTGTCCTTCCCTGGAGAGGGCTCCAGTTGACTAGGTCTGACCTCTGTCTCTGGTGCAGCCATTACATGTGTTCATATTGTCAGTTTCAACCAATGTAAGGGTGTAATATTTCCCATTACCTCCTCCGATACAGCTGTTGGATGAGCTGCGGTCATCTGGTGTGGTGAAGGTTGAGCGTCTTCAGAAGAAAATTGATGGAATTTAGACCCCAACCCCATCCTTGTTTTTGGCATCTGACAAATTGTCGTTTCCTACATCTCTGAAACTGCATAGCTATCGCTTCCTGTGAAGCTGTATGTGCCAACCCCAAAGTGCTGCTTCCGCTGCCAAGGGTGTGGATACGTTAGCCAATTTTGCTGCCGTGCATAGGCTGGCCTTCTTGGTGTCTATGTCTCCTGTGGCAGACCAAGTAATACCAGTGATTGTCCAGAACTCCTTAAATGCTATCACTGTGGGGGTCCCCATGCTGTAACTTCTAAAAACTGTCCTCACTACTGCCTGGAAAGGAGATTTGTGAATTCAAACACTTGAGAAGGTTTTGTTTTCTGAGGCTAAAATGAGAGCCCAGACCCACTTCTTCCAGTCCGGGGTTACTTATGCTGCTCTCCTTTCTGGAATGCCAGTGCACTCCCCTGTGTCTCAGAGATGGCCCCAGCCCATTCCAGTGCCCACTTCATCATTTAATGCTTTGAGAGATGCTGTACCTGTGGTTCATACTGTTTGTGAAACCGATGTTCGCCTGCCCGATACTTCGACTGTTTCCGTCCCCACTTTGGTGGCCGACGATTTGCACACTTCCGTGTTGGTGACAGATGTACACGTTGATGTTACTCCTTCTCCCACCTTTTCCAGATGCCCGAGGTTCCGTCTATATCTGGCAAACGTCATTGGTGTTCTTCAGAGTCCTCTGTGCCTGAAGACCGGCCACCTAACGTCTCTGTAGTCGAACCTTGTGTCGACCTCTCTCCTGTTCCTCTTGCCATAGAGGCTGAGGAGCCTTGCCAGGTGGAAGCTGCACATGATGAATCAGTCTCCATTGTTGAACCTTATGTCGACCTCTCTCCTGTCCCTCTGCCACGGAGGCTGAGGGGTCTAGCCAGGTGGAAGCTGCAGCTGATGGCTCGCCTGTGGTCAGGCCCCCACCTGGGGATGGTGTTGGACAGACCATTGGTGCTTCGGTTCTGACATATACAATATCCTCCTCACAGGGCTCTAATCCTGTTGACACTCCTTCCACTTCTGGGGGTCCTGATGTTGCCATTGGCCATCTCACATCATCCAGGGCTGCCTGCAAGCCACTTTCCAAGACATTTTCCAAGCAAGTGTTATTCCACCTCAGAGGAAGAGTGTTGTAAAACTTTCCTATTCCTCGTCCTCACATTTGCCCACAGATGATCGACATAGGGTGCGGGTTCCTGCTGCCAGGCAGTTTCTTCCCAAGGGCCTTCCTAAGTATCAATCCAAACCCACTCACTTATCAGGAGTTGTACAGTCACGCACTTAGTCATCATCATCCCTTCACTATGGGTTCTATCATCCAGTGGAGTTGTCAGGGATTACGTGCTACCTATGAGGAACTGTGTCATCTTGCTCCTCAGTTTACTTCTCTATGCATGTCCATCCACGAAACCATGATAGATGATGCTGTTCCTACCGGTCCTTCTGGCTACCATGCCTTTTATTCTGATCCTGTGCCAGGATGAGGTCGTCATGGAGATGCTGCAATCTTTCTCCACCTGAATAATCCATACAGTTATCTGGTCATCTCCACTTCTCTGCAGGCTGTTGCTGTTTGGATGTTTTTACGTCGGTAGTATACAACTTGCAGTCTTTATCTTCTTCCTAGTGCTACCATTGAAAAGGCAGATCTGGAACACCCTATTCGCGGCCTTCCTTCTCCCTCTCTGTTGCTAGGAGATATGAATGGCCACCATCCACTATGGGGAAACAGGGAGGCCAACCCTTGGGGTGTTATGCTGGCCTCTTTAGTGGAAGATGAGGAGTTGGGCATTTTCAGCTCCGATAAAATGACTTATTACCATAGCCCGACTGGAACTTTTCCTGCCACTGATTTGTCCTGATGCAAAGCCAGTGCTGTTTTAGATTTTACCTTGGATGTGTTGCCAGACCTATATGGCAGCGTTCATTTTCCATTACTCTTAACTGCTAGTGCAGGTGGACCTCAGTCTCATCTTCCTTGCTGGCTTCTGGATAAGGCTGACTGGCCACATATCAGGGAAATAAGTTCCATTGCCCTTTCCGTCAATGAATTTGGCTGTCTTACTGATGCAGTGCCATATTTCAATGACCTGTTGCACTCAGCAGCCCTATTATCTATTCCAAGAACGAGGGGTCAGTTTCCTAAACATCCGATCCCTTGGTGGAACTCTGCAGTTGTGTAGTGAGAACCAAACGAGTCACCTTCTCTCGACTTTGTCGTCACCGTGGGGATCCTCAGTATTTGGTGGCGTATTGGAAGGGAGGAGCTTATATGAGGTGGGTTTTAAAGGAGGCCAGGTGTTCATCCTGGAAGGGTTGTGTTTCTTCCATCAGTTCGAGAACTTCCCTCAGCCAGGTGTGGAACCAACCGAGGTAAATATCAGGAAAATTTCTGTTCCCTCCCCTCCTGTTTTATCTGCAGCAGGTGGAACTGTAGCTGATCCTTTCACTGTTGCAGAGTTGTTTGTTGATATTTTTGCCAGTGTGTTACAGAAATGATGAAGATACGCCTTCGGCTTGCCACCGTCTCTTGGTTTCAGTTTTGCCTCTTCTGGGGGAGAGTCTTATAATGTTCCCCTTTCTATTTCTGAACTCCAGGCAACTCTGTTGCAGTACCATGATTCCTTTCCTCACTGTGATGAAGTTCTTTATGCCTTTTTACGTCATCTGTCTTTTTTTTTAATGCAAGAAAGAAGGAACTAAAGACCAGGAGCCCACAAACCATTCCTTCCAAGAAAAAACAAAAACAATACAAAAGAGAGCCAAATTCAAGATCCGTTCATTTCAAGGTCCCTCGACACACTGCGTTTGAAAGACTGGAGATCATAGGAAGTTGGAAATACAGACAGAGGGAGACAATTCCAGAGCAGACCTGTTGCATAAATGAAGGACTGGAAGTAACAGTTAACTCTTGCATTAGAGAGTTGGACAGAAAAGGGATGAGAGTTTGTTGCCAGACGGGTGCTACACACCCTTTGTAGAGGTGGAGGGATGCAGGCAGACAGTTCAGAGGAGCAGTGACCATGGAAGTAATGACAGAAAGAGAAAAAGATGCAACGGTGCGGCGAAGAGACAGAGGTTGAAGGGAGCCAGTAAGAGGAGGAGAGTTGATAAGACTCTACCCTGTTGACAAGAGCGGTATGTGGGGAGCCTCCCTACACGTGAGAGTTGTACTCTAAACAGGGGCTAATAAAACCTGTGTATAAAGTCAACAGCTGTGCCAGGGTAAAGAAGGTATGGAGTTGGCTTAGCACACCTAATCTCTTGGAAGCAGATTTTACAAGAGATGCATTATGATCTTTCCAAGATAAGTCACAAGTGAATGAAACCCTAAGCATGTTCAAGGATGATGCAGGATTGAGTTGGATATTATTAAACATTAGTGGGTACTCCTGTGGAAGATTGTGTTGGGTTAATAGGTGTAAAAACTGATTGTGATGCATTAAAAACAAGATAATTTTTACCTCAGTCACAGATACAAGCCAAGTCAGACATTAGGTGTGCCATAGCCTCAGCCCTTGTTTTTTGAAGTAACTGCTGAGATGGACGTTGCAGGAACCGAATGGAAAGGTGAAGGTTGGATTCATCAGCATACGAGTGGCTAGGGTTAGATGTACTGCTTAGAAGGTCATTGATGAATAAAGGGAAGAGAGTTGGTGATAGGACAGAGCCCTGAGGAACACCACTGTTGATAGATCAAGGAGAAGAACGATGTCCGTCTACAAGAGTGGCTATGGAATGACCAGAATGGAAGCCTCAGATGAAGGCACAGATAGAAGGATAGAAACAGTAAGAGGGCAGTTTGGAAATTCAAGATTTATGCCAGACTCGATCGAAAGCCTTTGAGATGTCAAGTGCAATGACAAAGCTTTCGCCAAAGTCCTGAAAGGAGGATGACCAGGAGTCTGAAAGGTATGTGAGAAGATCGCCAGTGGAGCGCCCCTGACGAAACCCATATTGATGATCAGAAGGAAGGTTGTGATAGGAAAGATGCTTTAAAATTTTTCTGTTAAGAATTGACTTGAAAACTTTTGAGACACAGGATGTTAAAGCAATTGGACGATAGTTAGAGGGTTGGGAATGGTCATCCTTCTTTGGGACTGGCTGAATGAGAGCAAACTTCCAGCAAGAAAGAAAGGTTCAAGTTGACAGACAAAGGCGAAAGAGTTTGCCTAGGCAGGATGTAAGCACTGAAGCACAGTTCTTGAGGACAACAGTGGGGACTCCATCAGGCCCATATGCCTTGTTAGTATTCTGGCCATTGATGGCAGAAAGTACACCTGCTGAAGAAATTTTACTATCAGCCATGAGGAAGTCAGAGGGGGGAAGTAATGGAGGAACAGCACTGGAATCATTTAAGGTGGAACTGGAGGAGAAAGTCTGAGCGAAGAGATCTGCTTTATCAGTAGAAGAAATAGGTACAGAGCCGTACACCTGCTGAAGAAATTTTACTATCAGCCATGAGGAAGTCAGAGGGGGGAAGTAATGGAGGAACAGCACCGGAATCATCTAAGGTGGAACTGGAGGAGAAAGTCTGAGCGAAGAGATCTGCTTTATCAGTAGAAGAAATAGGTACAGAGCCATTAGAATAGAATAGAGGAGGGAAGGATGATGAGATTAAGTTGTTAGATAGGCTTTTGGCAAGGAGCCAGAAGGAGAGAGAAGAATTCGAGTTGGAGAGTTGAGAGCACTTAGTACCGATGAAATTATTTTTAGCAGAGCAAAAAACAGCCTTAGCACGATTCCGGACACAAACAGAAACAAGATGTGATTCAGGGATGGGTTGGCTCTGGTACCTTTTATAGGCCCTCTCCTTGTTGCAGACAGCATTAGAATAAACATGATTAACCCGCAGCGTCCTGTCGACGTGAATTAACGTCCACACGTTTTGTCACTGCCAATCTCATTGATGTTCATAAACGCGAATCAATTGCAAGGTCCCTAATTTGCACAATTTTCAGTTTTTGTGAGTGATTTTTTGTACGTATACACGGGACACCTTCCTCTACAAGATGCCAGCCATGGACAATGCCTTACCCAGCATGACCTCTACCCCCCCCACCACGCCATTGTCTCAGCAATTCACCTGTTACCAATGACCTGGCCGGTAAAGCCATGTCATGCCACGGTACGAAATTCAGGGCCAGAGTGATTCCCCAATCGATGACAATGTGGAGGACAAACTTTACATAGCATTAGAGGAAGAAACAGTCAGAAATGATGATCAGGTAATGTCGCCAAAAAAGGTCAGGTATGTTGATGTGTTTCATGAATGAAACAATGCTTATATTGCCTATATTACAGTGTGAAAACCAATATTCTCTTGTACTACATATAAATTCGTACCAAATAAATAAATAAATACCGTTTATGAGTGGTGTGGAATGGTTACACTCCCACAGAACTCGTTTTCTTTGGAGCCAGCCTGATAGAAAACACAGTAAAGTGAGGAGGTACTGCTACCTGTTTCGAGCATTTTAAACCTCAGGTGAGTGATTTCTCTATGATTTTTCGATGTTTCTCACCAAAAGCGGAGGTTTGAGCCAAAATATTTTTTTTTGAAAAATGGTCGGGGTTGGGGGGAGTCAGTGGTGGAAAAGTGGTGGGTTAAACCAAGGCTTTCTTGCATTAGTCAGAGGATATGAGAAGGGAATGTATTCTTCCATGCCCGAGAGAGATTTGGTGGGTTAAACCAAGGCTTTCTTGCATTAGTCAGAGGATATGAGAAGGGAATGTATTCTTCCATGCCCGAGAGAATAACCTCCCTAATGCGCAAGGCAGACTCAGATGGCTCCCAACCATGGAAACAATAATTACTCCATGGAAAATCAAAGAAGTACTGCCTGAGGGCCTCCCAATCCGCAGCTCCAAAGTGCCACAGATGACGTTGCTTCGGAGGGTCCGCAGGCCGTATCAGAGCAATAGGACAGGTTAAGGTAATAAGGTCGTGATGAGAGGAGCCCAACGGAGAGGAAAGATTAACAGTGTAAGCAGAAGGATTAGTTGTAAGGAAGAGGTCAAGTATGTTGGAGCTCTCTCCAATGTGGTTAGGGATACAGGTAGGGTGCTGTACAAGCTGCTCTAGGTATTTAAGGATAGAAAAGATGTAGGCTTGTTCACCAGGTGGATCAGTGAAAGGAGAGGAGAGCCAAAGGTGGTAGTGAACATTTAAATCTCCTAGAATGGAGATTTCTGAGAAAGGAGAACTGGATAGAATGTGTTCCATCATAGAAGTAAGATAGTCGAAGAATTTTTCTTAGTCTGATGAGTCCCTTTTGTTGTTTCTTTCATTAGTTAATAAGATCTGGTGAAATGGTGAGTTTCTGGCTTGCTGGGGTGTTGCTGTAGTCATCCCCATCCCAAAACCAGGTAAGGACCACCTACAGGTGGCGACTTATCGGCCTATTTCTCTGACTTCTTGTACATGTAAAGTTCTGGAAAAGATGGTCAATGTTGGGCTTGTGTGGTTTTTGGAGAGAGGTAACTTTTTATCTCCTGCCCAGTATGGTTTTTGAAAAATGTGATCTACCTCTGATACACTACTGTCCTTGAAATCATCAGTCTGTGAGGCTTTCTCCACTAACCAACACCAGGTCACGGTCTTCTTCGATGTTGAGAAGGCATATGAGATTGCCTGGCATCATGGCTTTTTATTTTCTCTTTATGAGTTTGGTCTTCGTGGGTGCTTGCCTACTTTTATTCAGCAGTTTTAATCTAACCATTTTGTAAGGGTCCGAGTGGGAGGAGTGCTCTCCAATGCCCGTGCACTAGAAGATGGGATACCACAGGGGAGTATCCTTAGCATTACTCTCTTTGTTGTCGCCATTAACGGCGTAATCAGGGTACACTCAATCCTCGAGTAACACATGATTGAGTAACACGTTTTTGTTCTAACGTGGCCAACATAATGCGACAGGTATTTATCAACATGCGGAGAAACTCGAGTCCACACGGGAAGTCAGCTGGCCTAACGATGAAATCTGAAAGGCGTGCGCAGTTACGTCACCCGCCAAAACTGCCATGGATGGCTGGCTTACATCGGGGTACTTCTATTCCTTTCCAGCATGACCAGATTTAGCTGTTTGCATATTATTAAATTTGACATAAGTTTATGAAATTCGGAATTATTTTTGCATATTTTTTATATCAATGTAAGGACTATGGTTAGCAAGGTATGTCATCACCAGGGCTGATGCTGTTATGGCATACACTATTCCTACATTACTCTGATAATACTCCTCACTCCTGTGTATAATAAACCTTAAGTATACCTCTTTGGTTTATAACATATAGTATAGCTAATAATTATCAAAGGGCGTGTGGCCACGTCCACAAATATATAATCACGATGAGGCTACATCCACGAATGTATACAGCAACTGTTGATGACAGCAAAAAAGTCACTAAATCTACAGACGAGTTCTTACATTGTGACAATGTTTATTACCTAAACGTAAAGGAAATTTCTGAAGGAATAATTTTTCACTCATAACCCAGGAATCCTCATAAAGGACAGATACTTGTTTAATATGAACATCATGAAAGGAAAGTGTGAAACAAGCCTACTTTACCAGGAAATCACGACCGGTGGCGGGTGGACGTGTACGAGTTTTCGAGCCCGATTAATTAGTAATAAGATGGTTTTTGTCACAAGAAGTATTCATAAGGATATGAGTTCATAGTTAACAACTTAGTCATACTATATCAATCTTAAAAAATAACAGAAACCAAACATATTAAGAACGACGAAAATTTAGCATTTTATGCCAATCTACTGTGGTATAATTTTATCCGCAATCTAACATATTCCCACTTAGAAATGGCTACTCTAGCCCCTTCTCCTGCCTCAGCTAGTACTGCCCATGTTGTGCAGCAAGATTTTCTTTTCTCTTTTTTATACAGTTAACAACTAGTAATACTATATCAATCTTAAAAAATAATAGCAGCCGAACGTATTGAAAACAAAGAAAGATTTAGCATTTTATGCCAATCTAGCATAATTTCATCGCAATCTAGCATATCCTGATTAGAAATCGTCACTTTGACCCTTTCTCCTGCCTCAGCTAGTACTGCCCGTGCTGCACAGCAAGATTTTTTCATTGTTTGGGGGGGAAGGGTTGAGTAAGGACATTGCCTCTTGAATCATGCCACGTGATCAGCCCCAGTCACCGAGAAAGAGACGCATCTTCACGTATGCACAGAAGTATGAGATAGGAAAGGTGTTGGAGAAAGGAAAGAGGCAGGTAGAAATGGCGAAAAGGCATGGCGTGAATGAAAGCACCACCAGAACGAATTGGAAGAACCGGGAGAATATTAAGAAGATCGTGCAAGGAAACCCTGGTGATGCGAACATGGCAGCAGTTAAAGTTCGTAATGTTGTGCTGAGGATGATTGAGAAACTCGTAGGATGTTATGTGGGGCGCCAGAGAAACAAAAACATCCCTACTGACAGCCGCATGATACGAGAGGATGCAAAGCTTTTTTATGCTGAAGTGACTAAACGACTGAATTACCATAATCTGCCTCCATTCAAAGGGTCTAATGGGTGATTGTCTTCCTTTGCAAAAAGAAGTGAATTGATAAGTGTGAAAATAAGTGGGAAAGCCACGGGTGCCAACACGACCACAGCCAAAGTGTTCCCTAGTTTCTTAAGAGACATCATCACAGAGGAGGGCTACACCGTAGACCAGAATTTCAACACTGACGAGACGGGTGTTTGGTGGAAGAAGATGCCCAAGAAAATGTTCATCACCAAGAAAGAGGGGAGTGCTAGGGGAATTAAGGCCTTGAAGGACTGGGTCACGGTCTTGGGGTGCAATGCTTCAGGCACGTGCAAGCTAAAACCCCTTGTGATTAACCGCTCTAAATGGCCCTGTGCCTACCGTAATATGGACAGGAGTAAATTAAATGTTTATTGGTTGAGTCACAGAAAGGGGTGGATGTCAGGGGCCATCAGTCTTCAGTGGTCTGATGTGTTTTGTAAAGAAGACTGAGGTGTTCTGCTGCAGGAAGAATCTCGGCTTCAAGATTCTCCTCTTACTTGATAATGCACCTGGTCATTCGAGACTTATGGTTGACAGGCATCTCAACATTAAGGTGGTTTTCTTGCCCCCACCACTTCTCTCCTTCAGCCATTGGATAAGGAGGTTATCAGCATTTTCAAGTCGGCATATGCGAGGAGGACATTTGTGATGCTGGATGCAGCGACAGACACCCAGGAAGAGCTCCTGGAGATGTCCAGTGCTGAATCCCTACCACCACCATCATGATCATCCTCACCTATACCAGGGACTAGCAGAGATTCTCCATCACCTCCTGTATCTGCATCCACCCATACATCCACTCCTACTTCGAGAGAGGCCATGACAGTCTTCCAATTTTGGAGAAATTTCAGTATAAAAGATGGTGTGGATGCTCTAGTAGAGGCATGGAAGGAGGTGAACCAAGCCACGATCCACCACACTTGGTGGAATGTGCTAGAGGGTTTACCGGGCCACAAGCTGGAGTTGCCGTGTGAGCCGCAGGCAGTGGAGGCGGCGGTCAGCTGGGCAGTGGAGGCAGCAAGGCGAGTGGCTGGTTTTGAGTCAGTGGATGCGAGTGACATTCACGAGCTCATCTCCCCTAACCTGCAGCCTGACACCGAGGAAATGTTGGATCAGTTGGGGAAGGAGGAGCAGGATGGGGAACAAGAGGAGTACAACCTGAATGACGGCAGGGCTACAGGAGAGCCACTCACACACATTTTGAGGGAGATGGTGGAGATAATCGAGAAGCTGACCCACACCATCACTAACAATGACCCCAACCAGTAATGGGAAAACCTCAGTGTGGCCATGGTCTTGAGTGCAATGAGGACCTACACTGACAATGTTTAATGCCAGGGTCAGTGCTCGCCAACAGCAGCTCATCACCAGTTATTTCCGGGCCAGTCAGCAGGCACCCACACTGCTGCAAGATACATCCTCCAACGACTCACACCTTGCTGATGCCGATGATGATGATGCACCTGCTGACGAGGTCAGCTTCATTGTTTCAGCCCTGGGCCCGGATTCACAAACGGTTGCACGCTCTTGGCGCCTCCCTTACCGGTCGCGCCGCTCCCTTTTGGCGTTACACCGGCATGCACAAACTGTGTCAGCTGCCATTTTTTGTCGTAGCGTCTCCCTTTTGCTAAGGGTCCTCCAGACCACCCTTACAGGATCGTGATTCGGAAATAGAGGCACATTGTATCGATTACATGACCCCCGACCAAAACAACTGTGAGATGTGCGACATGAAGGGAATGTACACGTACCTATGTACGTACCGTACTTACATACGCACCTGTGTACATACGTCTGGATCTACGTACGTACTTATGTACACATTCATGTACATAATTACGTATGCATGCATTTGTGCTTATGTATGTACGTGCCTACCTATGCACCTGTATACGTACCTACGTACACGCCCATGCACGTATTTACATACGCACCTATGTACGTACTAACACATTCATGTACTTACCTATGTACGTACTTACGTACGCCCGTATGTACGTGCTTACGGAAGTACATACATACATACGTCCTTGCGTAAGTATTCACGTACGTTAAGTACGTGCGCATGTAATTACGTAATTACGTACGCATGTGTTTATGTATGAACGTGTGCATGCCTACGAATGCACCCATGTACGTACTTACGTACGTACGTACATGTATACGTACTTATGTACACCCCTATGCACGTATTTACGTATGCACCTATGTATGTACTAGCGCATTCATGTACGTGCTTACGGAAGTACGTACGTACTTGCATAAGTATTCACGTACGTAAGTACGTATATACGTAAGTATTCACGTACGTACTTCCCTAAGTATTCACGTACGTACTTACGTACGTACTTTCGTTAGTATTCACGTACGTACGTAGGTGCGTGCGTACATGAGTTGACGTACGTACATAAGTATGTACTTATGTAAGTATTCACGTACGTACGTACGTACGTGAATACTTATATTAATATATACGTAAATACCTTAGTCCGCCTTGGAATACATTTGTCCTTAAGTACGTACGTAATCACTTGCGTAAATGCATATGAACGTATTTGTGTACAGTATGTAGGCCTACTTGTTTTGTGGGAAGAGGGAGGGAGAGAAGGAGGAGGGAGGAGAATGGGGGAGGGAGTGGCCTGTTTAAATTCAGTCACGTGATAGATCGGTGCCTGCTGATTGGTTGAGCAAATTTTCTCCAGAAAAATCTTTGCTCGCTACGGAAGAGACTTTGAAGGGAGCCAAATACAGCGTTTTTGAATCGACCTTGAGGGGTGATCGTTGACTCCCGTACGACGTCGTGCGGCGCTGTCGCCCAGCAGCTGTTTGTGAATCCCGGGCCTGGACTTTGAAGGATTCTACTTTGATGTTGAAGAGGGAAGTGCTGGGGGAGCAACAGCTTAACAATGATAATAACAGTGGGGGTGGAGGGCGAGGGGAAAGTGCTGCAGAGCTTTGTCAGTAACACATCCCAGCCTAATGATTTGATTTGATATGAAAAAAAAAAAGAATATTTATTGTTGTGAAAGGTACATTTTTTTGTTAATGCTATTATCATACCATTCATGCTCTTAATAAATAGTACAATAATTATGTCTCTTTTAATGTTTTACCTAGTGGTGGGTATAAGTAGGGAAGAATTTAAGTGGAGTAGAATGGTAAGAAGGGGTAAAAGTGAGTTTTGGAAAGTGGCCAGAATACATTGTACCGTTATACATGCAAACACACTGTTTCAACTTGAGAATAAAGACTTTGATGGTAGGTAGAGAAGGAATTTAGATAATCGGGAATCGATAATTACGGTATGTTTTTAGCCGTGGAAAAAAAAAAAATGTTTTGTAATGAATTTGCTGTTATAATAAAATATTTATTGAATTATTGATAACATTTTATTTTCCTATTGCGTAATGATGTCAATCTCAACATGTTTGTGATCATAGATCTGCTAACCTTAGCGTTACTTCACCGATCGCAAGATATGAGGCTTTCACAAGACAGTGATAACTCTTAGGAACGTCTCACAGTTGTGATATGTTTTGGAGCTTGGGAACGGACTATTGTGAATGGGGATGGCCACTATGATAAACACAGCCCCAGTTATTTCCGGGCCAGATGGGAAGCCCCTCCACTGCCGATGACGACTCGCACATTGCTAATGAAGATTGATGATGGTGCACCAGACAACGAGGTCAGCTCCACTGTTCGACTATCATGATGAAGAGGGATGTGCAGAGGCAGAAACAACTTAACAATGTCAACAACAGTGGGGGTGGGGGGCGAGGGGAGAGTGCTGCAGAGGCAAGCAACAATATCACACGGATACCCAGCCTAAGTATTTTGTTAGTCATTTTCATACCATTCATGTTTTTGATTAATAGTTATACCTCTTTCAATGTTTTACCTGATGGTGGGTATAAGTTGGGGGTAATTCATGGATGGTGAGGTGGTAAGAAGTGGTAAAAGTGAGTTTTGGAAAGTGGCCAGAACACATTGTACCATCATACATGCAAACATAATGTCTGACTGACGCAGATTTGACTACCACAGTCCTTGTCCAGTCCCCATTGCCCACAGTACTCGAGGATGGAGTGTACTTCCTGATGGTGTATGAAGCTCACTATATGTCGACCTCTCAGTTTCCATCACCGCATCCAAAATGTCTCTGATAGAAAGGATGCTGCACCTGACTCTGAATAGAATTTCTGACTAGGCAGACTCTTGTGGTTTCTGTTTTTCTTTAACAAAGTCAGTGGCTATGCATTTTTGTCATCTCCAGGGGGTTCACCCAGATCCTGACTTGTATCTCTATGGTCGTAGAATATCCTGTGTGGAAAAAGACGCTTTTTCTGTTTTTTTTTTTTTTGTTTGTTTGTTTAATAGGCGGCTAACCTGGGTTCTTGATATTCGTTCTGTTAATGCAGCTTGTCTTAAAGCTTCGAGTCTTTTGAGGGTTTTGGCTCATACCTCATGGGTTGCTGTCTGTCAGACCTTCCTCCTCTTCCATAGGTCTCTTATTCTTCCTAAACTTGAATATGGGTGTGAGGTCTACTCACAAAAGATGCCCAACTCCCGTTGTTAATTCTGTGCATCATGCTGCTGTATATCTGGTTAACGGGGCATTCATGGCATCCCTGATTTCAAGTTTGTTGGTGGATGCTGGGTTAATCCCCTTGGTTTTGCGTCGTTGATGATGAGGTATTGGTATCGTCTTCACTGCATTCTAGACTCAATTTCTTGTGCCTTCGTCTCCCAGGATTCATGGTCTTTTGTTTATGACACCCATCCTAGTTTCTCATAACCCTTTGGTTACAGGGTCCAGTCTGTTATTTTAGCCCTCTCTGTTCCGGGACTGTCAGTATGTTCACATCGGATCCCAAGGGTGGGTTTTGGGCTACTCCCTCATCTGACATTTTGTAGGTCCATTGTTGGTAAAAAGGACTCACTTCCCTCTCAGGTGTCCCTCTTTCTTTTTTTAGAATATGCCTCCACTCATGAGGGTTTTGTCCCCGTCTATGCTGACGGTTCTAAGACTGATACTGGAGTAGGCTTTGGTGTTGTCTTCCTTTCCTTTAGTAGAGGCAGTAGTCTTCCTGCTATTATTTCAGTGTATACAGCGGAACTGACTTGGATTTAATATGCTGTCAAAATCAGTTTATTCTCCCCGAATCTTTTTTTTTTGTGTGTGTGTGAAACCTGTACTACTGTCTCTGCGCTGGAGTCTTTTAATGCATCCCGCCCATTGGTTTTATCAATTTTAGAGTGGCTTTTTCTTCCTGAGTTTCATGGCCGTCGTGTGGACTTCTGTTAGGTTCCCACACATGTTGATGTGGTGGGCAATGAGAGGGCAGATACAGTAGCTAAAGCTGCATCTTCTCAACAGCCCTCAACTGACTACCCGCCTCCTGTGTCTGATGTAACACCAAACTTGTGGTACACGATTCGTACGTGTTGGCAGACACTGGAATGGTGTTGCTCTTAACAAGCTAAAAGAAGTCTTTCAGAGAGCGGTTGTGCCAAGGGTTCTCCCCTCCATGCCTCAGCAATTGGAGGTGGCTCTTGCCAGGCTTCGCATTGGGCACTTCGCAAACACAATGGGTTCCTGATGAGTGGTGGAACATATCTGTACTGTGGTGATTGTCTTGTTCCCCTTACTGTCCGTCAGTTGCTGGTTGAGTGTCCAAGTTTGGGGACCCCCCGTCAAAGATTCCTCCATGTGCATAAGGGGGCAGATGGTGCCTGCTGTCTGTCCTCAAGGTTTGAGGGAGCCCCCAGCGATTTTATTGAAGTTTGTAATTTCCTTCAGCAGGCGAGCCTCCTTCCACTGTTATAAGTAATAGACATATTTTTGATATTTTTAGTGTTTGATTCCTACTAATGAGAATTAACTGTATTTTGCATATGCACATTTGATTTGCAGCATCTTTTACCTTGTTGTCCGGAGGCATATGATCCTGGCAGTTGCACCGCCTTATCTAAAAAATATTTAATCATTCAGTCAATAAACTTTATGGTTTCATATCTCTTGTTGCCATGTGTGCTCCAACTTTGATGACTAATCTTGGAGAGAAGGGCCTGTGCTGTGCTAAGCTTGTCTCAGATGTGGATCAGTGCTTCTTGTGTGATACACTCTTACTGCTGGGTGACTTCAGTATACTTACTGGAGCTGACAGGAAAGGTTTCAAGGAATATGTATGTGTCCATTTCTTTTGAGTCAAGAATTCCAGTAGTTCTTACTTTCTAGATTTCACAATGTTCTTGAGCATTACTGGATCCCGGTTCCAGCAACCAAGGCTTTACTGCTGAACTTGTGATTCCATTACCAGAGGGATTGCAAAGGAGATTGACCACATTCTTGTTAGCTATCACTGGAGGACCCTTCAGAGCTGCAGGGTTATCAGGAGTGCAAATTCTTTGCTACTTATCACAAACTTGTTACTATTCTAAGGCTAGAAATAATAACTAAGAGATGCTCAAGATGTTGCCAAAAACTGTTCCATCTTGAGAAATTCAGGTATAATGAGTGTGCTTATGAATATGCACTGGCAGTCTTAAATCAGTCTGAAGTACTCAGTACTGTTAAGGACCCTACTGAATGATCGAATGCCTTTTAGCATATTACCCACAGTGTAGCTGATCAGCTCGCTGGAGAGCACTCGAGATGAAAGGGGGGGTTTTGCCTTGCCTGGGACACTTGTTAAAACTGAGGAGAGTTATGCTGTCGGAATGGCTGGGGGTCATGAGCAGAACAGACTTAAGTCTCATTGGGCATGAGCTTTGCTGAGATGGGACAAGGAGAGGTATGTCAGAGAAATTGCTGAGAGAGAGGGGGATGGGGTCGTTTTCATACTAATGACCTTCAATCTGCTTACTAAGCCCTGAAGAAGCTCTACTTCAGACCCTCCTTTCAGCTTAACTTGGGTCAGACACTGGGTGGACGGCTAGAGTCGGGGGTGATTATGTAAAGGGCTTGTTGGGCTGAATACTTTGAGCATCTGTCTATGACTGAACCTCCCAGTCGATCGCTTCTGTCAGCTGCTATACAATCATTGACTGCTCTCCCGCCAGTGAACGATACTGTGCCTTTCCTAGAGGAAATCAAGAGGCAGTGGATAGGTTGAAAAATGGCAAAACATCTGGTGTTTGGAATCCCAGTGAAATTGATCGACATTGGGGGTGAAGCCATGATCAGGGCATTATATGTAGGCATAAAATTCATTTGACAGACTTGGACCATTCCACCTGATTGGAGAAGGGGTTTGGCAACCCTTCTTTGGAAAGGGAAAGGACACCAGTATAACTTTAATAACTACCAGGGTATAGCAGTGCTCATTGCACCAGGAAAGGTTCTTGCTCACTTCCTTCTGATGTTTATCCAGGACCATCTGCTGAAGTTTCAGAGACCTGAGCAATCCACATTCCTGCTCACTGTGTTGTTCAAATCATACTAGCTCTTCAAGTTCTCGTGGAACACCACCTGGAGTTTCAATAAGGTCTACTTGCAGCTTATGTGAATCACAAGATGTTTGACTCAGTAGATTAGGAGGTACTGTGGGAACCCTTGTGTCTCCGTGGGATCCCCAGAGGGATTTTCTGACTGACTGCTGGCCTGTATTCTAACACAAATAGTTCTGTCAAGTGAGGAGGAGAGACATCCAACTTCTTCCTAGCAAGTATTGGAGTAATGCAGGGATCTGTTCTTTCCCCCATGCTTTCTAATACATACATGGATTGGGTACTTGGCAATGCTGTGAGTTGAAGTAATTGTGGAGTATCAGTTGGCAGTTTCATACTGACCTGGACATTATTGTTGATGCGGTTATCTTTGCAGTGTTGCTAGGAATACTACTGAGTGCCCTTGAGGAATTTCACGAGAACACGAAGCAATTGGCATTAAAGGTCTCCTGGGCCAGTATCAAGGTTCAAGCACTAGGTGGCTTATTGTATGAAGCAGGACAATCTCCTTAAGCAGGAGGTGAGAATATGGAAGTCTTGGAAAGATTCACTTATTTTGGCAGTGTAGTAAATAACAACAGTAGATCAGATCATTATATTTCTGGCCACAATGGCCTGGCCTATAGGGTGTTGAATTCACTCAATGTAGGTATTTGGTGTTATCATTATTTTTGGAGATTGAGTAAAATTCGCATCGTCAAGGCACTTATGCTTCCTACCCTACTCTATGACTGTGACATGCGTATACTAATCAGTGACTTCAAGCAGCAAGTTGCCATCAAAGGATCATGAGACCTGGTGTGTCCGGGCACATAATGAGTAACTATTCCATGAGACTGAGTCGAGACCTATAGCCCACAAAATAGGTCAGTGCCAATTTCATTTATATGGGGATACTGCCTACTTTCCTGTGCTTGGCCCTGTCAACGGGTGATCTGTGAGAGAGTTAAACCAGGGTGAAGGAAACAAGGGGAAGGCCACAAAACTCATGACTTGAGCATGTTGATCATTCATGTCAAAAGATACTTTGAAAAGAGTTCACTTCCTGGAGGGTTGCATGAAGGGACTCGTATGTGTGGAGTCAGAGAGTGAGTCTATCGTTCCATGGTATATACGTCCCCATGATGATGATGATAATGATGTTGAGTCAGAGCTCAAGGTCACAGTACACTGTCAAAATTCCACCCGTGAATTTATATCTATGAACAAAGTACCTGAAGCACTTTTGCTCTGCTCTCAACCAAAACTAGTATAAGGTCTGAGGATTAGACATGGGGTACATCGATTTCTTGTTAAACATTAGGTCATAGGTTAAGGACACAAGGCAAGATCAGCAGCATCAGCTTAAACGTTTTATGTGATTTTGATCAAAACTGGGAGAAGGGTTCAGGGTATGGGAAGGGCAAAAGGATTCGGTTTTCAAAATAATCATCCAAAAGACAGGGTACACCATCAAGATCACACTGGAAGGTCAGCTTACTTGTGAACCGATATGAACTGTTGGTGGAATGGTTAAGGGTTAGGAAGAATTGTTCAAAACTAACAGAAGTTGGTTGAAGGTTGAGTTCCGGGGGCACTGTCAAATTTTTGGATCTTACACCAAATGTTGGGTTAGCGAATTTGACAGCTGGTTAGTGTGTGTAGTTATGTAGACGCGAGTGGATATACTAGGCTTTTCTTCACTGGTCGGATCATGGGCCACTTCGCTATGGGACACTAGCCCAAAGAAAAGCCGTTTTTGAACCACCACCACCACCACCATTATCAACACGGCTACCACCACCACTACCACCACCACATCTACCATCATCACTGCCACCATCAGCATCACAGCTACCACCACCACCACCGTCATTATCACAGCTACCACCACCACCACCACCGTCATTATCACAGCTACCACCACCACCACAACTACCAGCACCACCTTCTCCTCTCATCTGTCACCACCACTACAACCACTACCACCACCACAGCTACCACCATTAGCACCACCATCATTATCAGAGCTACCACCACAACTACTACCACCACAACTACCACCACCACAACTACCACCACCACCTTCACCATCACAGCTACCATTGCCACCACCACCACCATCACAACTGCCACCCTTACCCCACCACCATCACCACTATTACAGCTACCACCACACAACCACCACTTTCGCCATCACAGCTAACACACACACACATACACACACACACACACACACACACACACACACACACACACACACACACACACACACACACACACACACACACACATACGTGTATAGTATATGAGATTCAGGAAGAGGAAAAATTACAGCTTTCCACCTTCATTGATTGTGTAGTTTTAACAAAGCAAGTATTGTGTACATGTTTCATAAAATTCTCTATTACTCGTGTCATCAAATGCATTGGCTTCTAACTTCTTTCTTGCTGGAGGTAATGTCAAAACAACCATTGTCCTTAATAGGAGAGTTTTTTTTTAGTTATTATTTTTTGTCCAGTAAAACACAAGTAAATTTTACCAGGCAATATACAGCATATCAACGTTGCCTGAAAAGTGCGATAGAGAATAATATACAATAAAGCGTGAAGGAGGGCCTAAAGGTGAGTGTGCTGAGTGTGAGGAAGACTGTGATAACTTTGATGAAAAGTGTGGCAGTAACAGAGGCACGTGACTGTACTCGGTTACTCTCTCTCTCTCTCTCTGGCTGTGAAGATACGATGTAGAAAGCAGAATTTTCTTATGTTCCTTCCTTGCATCGTACACTGTCTGACTCCCTTCTCTCTCTCTCTCTCTCTCTCTCTCTCTCTCTCTTTCTCTCTTTTACAGCCTTATTTATATCTTTCTTTCCATCATTCTCTCCCGTACTACATATTCCCTTCCTCCCATTCTACCTCTTCTTTCCCGTTCTTTATTTTTCGTCTCTTCCGTCATTTTCCTTCCCTTCCCATGTCTTCCCTGCCATACCCTCTCTCCCTCTCATTTTTTTTATATGTAATTGCAAAATGATACGAGAATTTTACACCCACACATAGACACAGACACAGACACAGACAGACAGACAGACAGACAGAAACACACACACACACACACACACACACACACACACACACACACACACACACACACACACTCCTGCGTAAAGATATGACATCTCTGTGCACCTCCGTCACCCTTTGTTGATAGACCTTTTGCAGGTTACCACCTTTGTTGTCCCTTGATCATTGGTGTTCTGGAATACAGGTGCCCTCCTTTTACCCTCCTCGTGCCCCTTCCCCCATGCAACATCTCCAAGACTTCTTTGTTGGATTCCATCTTCGGAGTCTCTCCAGACTCCTTTCTCACTTCTCTTTCCAAATCACTCTCCAACCCAGCGCATCCGACATAACATTCTCCATCACTTTCAAAATTTCCTCAGGCATTGCGGACGAGTAGTTACCAAAACTAGAAATGTACCAAAAATCTTTACATATGTAGCTGATGACGTAACTAATTATTTGAACAAATCATCCTGTGTCTGGACTTCATCTATCTATCTATCTATTGCCAGACGCCTCAATCCCGTATGGGGTGGCCACAAACAAATCGCCTCCACTTTGCCCTTTCCTCCGCCATTTCATTGCCCTGCTCCCAACTCACACACCCCTCTCTCATATACCTCTCCACCCCATCCCTTCATCTCATCCTCGGCCTACCCCTCCCTCTCCCCCACTCCACCTCACTCACATACACTCTCTTCGTCAGTCTTTCACCCTCCATCCTCTCCACATGGCCAAACCACCTCAGTGTGTTCCTCCTAATGCTTCCTATCACATCCACATCCACACTACAATGCTCCTTTATATCCTCATTTGTCATCCTGTCTCTCCATGTGACTCCACAGGCTCCTCTTAAATAACTCATTTCCACTACTCTCACTCTTGACTTGTGTCCTTCCAACAACGTCCAAGCTTCACTTCCATACGTTAGAGGTGGTATCACAACACTGTCATGCAGCAACTTTTTCACTTCCATGCTCCCTTCCCTGTTTCTTATCACTGCTTTCAAAGAACCAGAAACCTTTCTTCCTTGTTGTACCCTTTCAAGCACTTCACCCTCCAAACTTCCATCTTTACTTATCACACTACCCAAGTACTTAAACTACTCACATTTTCCATTTCCTCACCATCCAACCTCACTGTACATTCACTGACTTCACCTCTGTCAAAGACCATCACTTTACTCTTCTCTGCATTCACCTTTAGATTCCATTTCTTACACACTCTCCCAAACTCATCCACCAAGCCTTGCAGCTCCCCTTCGTCTTCACTGAGCAACACAGTATCATCTGCAAACAACAGTACAGGGAGATTTCCAAACACTACCCTCTCACCAGGGCCACTCCAACATCCACTGCCCTACCTTGTACCTCTTTTATTACTCCATCCATGTACAGATTGAACAACCATGGAGACATGACACATCCCTGTTTCAACCCAACCTTCAAAGAGAAAAATTCACACAGTTCATCATCCACACGCACTGCAGCCTTAGCACCATCATACATACTCTTCACAGCATTCAACAACTTCCCATCTACTCCATATATTCTTAATACTTTCCACAATCCTTGTCTATCCACCCTGTCATATGCATTCTCCAAATCCATGAAAGCCGCATACAACTTCTTTCCCTTCTTTAGAAACTTTTCCACTAAAGATCTAAGAATGAATAACTAATCTACACAACCTCTCCTCTTCTTAAAGCCTCCCTATTCTTCTCCAACTAATTCCTCTGTTCTTTCCCTAACTCAGTCAATAAGTATCCTACCATACACTTTTCCTGTTACACTAAGAAGACAAATGCCCCTATGATTACCACACACTTCTTTTTCCCCTTTTCCTTTGTACAAGGGAATAATTATACTTGACTTCCAATTCTCTGGGACTCTACCTTCCTCACAGGCCAATCTGCACATCTTCCACATCCACTCTGCTACAATCTCTCCCCCATGCCTCAGCATTTCACCACACACACCATCAATTCCTGGGGATTTCCCCAATTTGACTTTCTTCATTGCTTCCACAACTTCTATCCTACTGATTTCTTCCAGTCTTCTCACCTCCCTCCTTCTCGCAGCCATTCCCCAGCAACTTATACTCGCATTCCTTCCATCCTCTATGTTCAACAATTCCTTAAATTGTTCTCTCCATCTGCTCACTTTTTCTCCCTTCTACACTAGTAATCTACCATTTTTATCTTTCACGCCCTTGCTAACTTCACTGCCACCCTGTCTTAATCTCTTCACCTCTTTCCAGAACATTTTCTTACAGTCCCTCCATTTTACACTCAAATTCCTTCCAAATTCCTCATCCACTCTCTTCTTACTCTCCCTTACTTATCTTTTCACCTCTTTCTTCCTTTCTATATTTAACTCTCTTCAGCCTCTCAACTTCTTCCACGCCCCTATTTCTCATCCATTCATTGTATGCTTTCTTCTTTTTGTGCCACAGCCTGTCTCACCTCGTCATTCCACCACTCTGTTCCTTGCACCCCCCCTTCGTCTTCTCTTCACCCCACACACCACATCACATGCTGCACATATTTCTTCTGTGAATAACCTGCACACACCTTCCACGTCCCAAATCTGCTTCAATTCATTTTTACCCAATCGTTCCGCAACTTCTCTCTTATATTCTGCCATTTTCTCATCCTCTTGTAACCTTTCCACTCTCCTTGCAACTACACCTTCTTCCCGTCCTTCCCTTCTTCTATTTATCAATCTTGTTTGGATCTTGATACTGGCCACCACCAAGTAGTGGTCAGAAAGTCCACTCCCCCAATCTCTGTAAGCTCTTGCATCCATTACACATCTTCGCATCCTTTCATCCACACACACCTAATCAATCATTGTCTTCATTTCATTCGGTTCACCATCCACTCTTCTCATCACTCGCCATGTATACCTGTGGATCAGTTTGTGCCTGAAGAGGGTAATGGCTATCACCAACCCACTCCCTGTACAAGAGTCCACTAACGCACCGCCATTCTCATCTATCTCAGCAGGCACACCCCACTCACGAACTATTCCATCCACCTTCACATTCTGGACCGCATAAACACCCTATATTATGTTATACGATATCTTTAAATCCTTCATACACCCCCTATTATTAGAACGCACCTAACCTAGCGTCTTTGCACAAAGCCGACACAGGTAGAGGTGGGCATAGGGTCCATTATGCTCTCTGCCGTACATATGCAGTTTTCGTTAGCACGCTTCTGGTCCAGATAACTCATGATCCTTTACGCCGGGTAACTTCAAGGTCAATCTGCAAATTTCCTCACTTATGACTTTTTCTAAAACCCATGTAGCCTACTGTATATCTTCCGTTGCAGCTTCTTTTTAAGGTGAGCTTGTAAAAAGGGACCTCCTGGTGTTTCTCTTCTGACTGATCCCATACAGTTTCTGCCTCAAAATCCCTCTACCTACGTTTCCCACTCCAAATTTTACTCGTCCATTTGACTGCAAGCCCACTCTTCCAGTCTGTAAGGACAGCTGTGTGTCTGTTCTCTGATTTTAGTCGATGGTCCTAATTCCTGTCATCTCTCTCTCTCTCTCTCTCAGTAGGATCGCGTGTGGTTTTGTAACTCATGTAATACATCTACCCAATGTCACTCCTCTTTCTTCTAGTTAATATGTGTGTGTGTGTGTGTGTGTGTGTGTGTGTGTGTGTGTGTGTGTGTGTGTGTGTGTGTGTGTGTGTGTGTGTGTGTGTGCAGGCAGCCGAGCATAATGTGTGTGTCAACAATGGGATGTGCGATGCATACTGTACGAAAAACTAGCATTTTCGGTGTATTAAGATGCGGCACTAGGTGTACTGCACACACATACACACACACACACACACACACACACACACATCCACAATCACACACACACACACACAAAGACATACACACACACACACACACACACATAGAAGCACACATACACACACATCCACAATCACACACACACACACACATAGAAGTACACACACACACACACACACACACACATACATATCAATCCACAATCACACACATACACATACACATAGAAGCACACACACACACACACACACACCCATCCACAATCAAACACATACACACACAGATAGAAGCACACACACACACACACTCACACCCATCCACAATCAAACACATACACACACAGATAGAAGCACACACATACACTATGAAGCCGACATAAAAACACTTCTTCCCTTACACTCCTTCCTAAACATACCCTCTGACTTATATAGTACTCTTGTCTTTTCATTTGTTCACCTGAATCTGCACACTCACTGAGAAGTCCAGTGCCCCTAAGACGCCACGTCCCTCTAACCTCCCAGTGTAACCCTCAGATCTTCAGAAATTTCTCATGAGTAAAATATCCTTGTGACAGAGGGATTGAAGCACATGATGGAAGCCGTCCGAAAGGGATGAAAATTAAATGTAGCACCTCGCCCTAACACTGCATTGTACAGTTGTTGTTTTTGTTTTGGCTCCAGGCTAATCTGTATCGTGAAACCTGTTGATTATAGGCTTATTGACCTCTTTTCTTGCACTGTGCCATCCTCCTTTGGGAGGATAGGGTAATAGCTGGTGAACATTTTACAACCATGCAGTGGAGCTGCCAGGTTATATCGAGGGTAGCACAAAAATGCGTGCCTCTTAAGTATTGGGGTGTGAGGTGAACGGTTGGCTGACAGACTATAACCTCATCTTAACATGACTTCAGGTTATAATGGTAAAGTCGTCTATATTGACCCACTTTAAAGTTCACACACACACACACACACACACACACACACACACACACACACACACACACACACACACACACACACACACACACACACACACACACAGAATTCCTTCACTACGATGATATCATTTTACAACATCCTTAGTTACGTCAGATAAATTTACTTCTCTTAGGAAAGACTTTCAATCTTAAGAGATTAGATATACTATAGACTTGAATGACCTCTTGTTTAAATACCTTATGAGGGTAGGTAGAATCATATTGTGATAGTCTGCTGAAAATGTAAAATGTAAACAAATTAGGTTTAATATCACATTCATCTGCCAGAATATGCAGAATTATGTAAAAGACTTACTGACAGGCAATTATCTTGTCATTTATACGACAGTGACTCCCACTTTTATGCAGTTAATGACAACCACCCAAACTCCATATCCTCCGTCACTAACACTCTTCTCCCTATTTTTATACAGAAAAATATATGATGCAGAGTTGCATACCGAACATAGTTAATTAACTGTGAATAGATCAAAGAAATTAATTACAAGTTATGGATGCTTTGAGTGTGTAGGTGAAATGACCAGTGACTGGGTTGGCTACGGCATCGTACATAACTGGTTGTTGTAGCTCACATCAGATTAGACTGCATTTCTTTTTAGGAATGTAATGAAGGAATCAGTGGCTGAGAGTCAGTATGCTGTTCCTAAAAAAGAATATTGAACGAAAGAGTCAGAAAATTGTGTAGACATTTCGAAACCTCCGGACATGGTGCGGTTATATGCTGGTATCATTAATTCCATTTTTTACCCTGACACAACCATAGCCCGAAATTCTGGTGGGTGGATATTTTCTTCATTTACTCTCTCTCATAATATATTTTGGGGGGAGCTTAGTGTATGAAAACTGTGACATTGTTGCAGTGCGTAATAACGCTGGTGATGTGTTGATGGTATGTTGCTTTGTGTTGCTCCAGCCTCAACCATAATATGATTTTCTGTACCTCCTGAATAATTGGTCTGAATTATATTCGGAAATTAATATATATTGATTGTGATATAGGAATGAAGACGATATGCTGTGTTTTTATTACTGGTTGATAATTAGGATAACATATGAATTGCGTTTTCATAATATTTTGCATCAGTTATTGCTGACACCATAAGGATTTTGAAAACCATCGGAAAATAACCGAATTTATGAATCTGCACAGTGAACAAGATGAGTTTGTGAAAGAACTTATGTAGCTCCTTTAGTCAGTTGCTTTTACCTGAAGAAACTTCGCCATTCCCACACTTTGAATACAATGTAATGGTTCCTGCAAGAAACGTGATGATTCTTGGATATAAGATGGGAATGAATCTCTGGTTACTAGCCACACCTACCCTCCATTCTGACAACACCTGGTCATCAGGTGAATTGAAAGGATTTTGGGACCTTGGCCAAGCTGGATAAAACGGTCTATGCCAGTACGTATGGTGTGGAAAAAAAAGCTGCTGGATTATGTAGCTGGTTTGTATTATGATGTTAGGAAACATGTGATGGAAAGGAGGAGGAGTGTGTGGTGTCCCCTTAAATGTTCAGTAGTTATAAGAGTTTATGAGAGAGATTAGAACAAAAGTGGCAAAATAGAGGTCAACCTGTTGAAGAATGAGAGCATGAATAGCTATTTGATATAATCTATGCAGAATTGCAAATTCACTCACACTCACGCGTGTGTGTGTGTGTGTGTGTGTGTGTGTGTGTATCCAAAACTGGAAAATATGATTTTCATGAAACTTGACAGGATGGTTGGAATTTGGATCGAGATGGGACAGTTTCATCTTTGTGTCGATTGAAATTTTCTGAAATCTGGGGGTGTTTTGGCCCCAAATAATTATCCCTACTGGTGTTATGTTATGCATAAACAGTAAATGTAGCGGGGCATTTCCGTGGATATTCATGCATCCCGAGAAGACCATGTGCTTTGTGCCTTATAGAGCCGTATATCACTTGTTCCAACGCGAAACACGGTTGCAAAACGACTCTCATTTGGAAGTGTTGATTGGCCTGGGAGAGCCACAAGTGACTTGTTCCATTATAATATTCTTTGATATGCAATTTATGTCTCTTTTAGTATCAAATACAGTAGAATTCAACGGTAATATAAAGAATAACTGAATTAATAAAAGGTAATGCTTGTGACTAGAACCCCATTTCGACCTCAATTTATTTACTGTTTCACTAAACCTTTGACTTGTCGAGCCAATTGTTTCTGTCACAGTAGTGAAAAATTATGGGTACACACTTATACCGATGCTGCCATTTATACAGTTTATATCCTCAAATATACTTACAAGAAGTTGTAGTCACTCAGCCATTGATAACCATCAGTTATGTCTTCAGTCACTCATTCATTTATTTAGCTACATTTAGGAAGTCCACTCTGACGATACAGTTATTATTAAACACTCGGTGATAATTCTGTATTCACATTTCCATAATAAAACGGACATTGTTAAAGTCAGTTGTAACCCATTTAAAATCATGCGTTCAGTGTCAAACGAGCTGTATTTGCCACAGGTTTATAAAATGCCCGCTGTAAAGGTACAGGATACGCAATAGCTCTTGTAAAGCTGGTCAGGTTTGTATGGCAGGGGCCTTTATTACATGAGCTTTAGTGAAGGCAAACGTGGAATTACTACAAAGATAAAGTACTGTGTGTGTGTGTGTGTGTGTGTGTGTGTGTGTGTGTGTGTGTGTGTGTGTGTGTGTGTGTGTGTGTACATCATCCTTGAGTACATAGGTGTTGGTACTAATGGTAGTGTCAGTCTTATTGAAAAAAAAAAAACTTTGCGATAGATTGCCCTTTCAACAAATTGATTTTTTTTTTTTTTACATTTATCTAGCCCTCTCCAGATAGTGTTAATGGTTCATGAAGGCACTATCTAATAATTCTAATTCGGAATGTCTCTCCGTAATGGAATAAATCGTCTACAGCCACAAAAGACATCATAAAACCAGGTGTTGTCCTTACATTGGATTAATCCCTAAACCACCATACGCCTCTCCATTCTTGCGGACTTACATCTTATCTCATGTCTTCTTCCTTCTTTAACTTTCTACCTGGCTGTCTGTGTCTGTCTGTCACCGCTCCATATTCTTTGTATGTTAATTGCTCATTTGTCACAAGTAAGATAAAAATATGGGCTAAAAGATTATTCCTGATAACTGCGAGTTTATATGACAGTGAGCCGTATTTTCCTTGCCCTTGGCAACTCGTAACATGTCATTCTCGGCGATTTATTTTCCATATTCCACATTTATATAGTCATTTCAGTGTAATCTGCCATTTTTAAAAATATCAAACTGGTATGCAGTAATATGTAATATGCCGTAATTATCGAAATATAATTCAGGTAGTCATTCCCATAACAATAAGCCGAGACGTGTTCATTTGCTGCATTTCTAAATATTTATCCGTGTACAGGCAGTGTGGAATTAAATGTCTGTCACAGTAGTGTAAAATCACAGCCCTGCAGTAATTTGCGTTCTGTCAGTTATACAGTTCTACCCTCATTTATAGTCAGTTGTGCTCAGGCAAAAGGCTATATTCACAGCAATACTCACAGCCAGTTTCAGTCACAGTCAGTTACACTCACAGTCAGTTATACTCAGAATCAGTTACAAGAATTCATTCATACAACTGCATTCATGAATTTAATAATGCCGATGCGCTTAATTTCAAGAACCCAGTTATAAGCATTGAATTGTTTTCATAAAGCTATATTCAGTCATTCACACAGTCTGTTATTTTCGTCCACTTCGTACTGTACCAACCACAATTATACTGGATATGAAGATAAAAGAAAGATATTAGCTTGCTGAACAGCTGGGCAGACTCGTTCGCCAGGATTTCTTGTTACTGAATTTTAATTGAAGGAAAACGAGGGAGTTTTACCAGGATAAAATGGTGTGTGTGTGTGTGTGTGTGTGTGTGTGTGTGTGTGTGTGTGTGTGTGTGTGTGTGTTTTGTGTGTGTGTGTGTGTGTGTGTGTGACCACTATCATATAACATGACCCCTTTAGTGTGTAGCATCCCTGAATTCAAGTGTTTTAGCATTGGCAGTGTCAACGAGTCGAAATGTTTTAGTGTTGGTGGTATCATCGAGAACAATTGTTTTAGTGTTGGTAGTATGACCGCGTACAAATATTTTGGTGTTGGTAGTATGACTGAGTACAAATGTTTTAGTGTTGGTAGTATGACTGAGTACAAATGTTTTAGTGTTGGTAGTATGACTGAGTACAAATGTTTTAGTGTTGGTAGTATGACTGAGTACAAATGTTTTAGTGTTGGTAGTATGACTGGGTACAAATGTTTTAGTGTTGGTAGTATGACTGGGTACAAATGTTTTAGTGTTGGTAGTATGACTGAGTACATGTTTTAGTGTTGGTAGTATGACTGAGTACAAATGTTTTAGTGTTGGTAGTATCACTAATAACTTACAGTTCATGAATAATTGTCTGCATTTGTATATAATTTTTCAAAAAGATGTCTTTTTATTTTCTGTGAAATCTTGCTATCTCCAGACGATTTTGTACCGCTTAATGGACACTTTCTTGCAATGAAGAGGTTGAGAGATTTAATTAATAACTCGATTCACAACGTCTATCCTTAAGTGAATTATAATCGTGTGGTGTTACCAAGGATTTAAAAGAAATAATTATGAAGGAGTTAATCGCTAAAACATTTAGATTCCTTCTTTTACGCAGCCTCCTCTACCTCTTCCATGCATCCCTTTATTCTTCACAAATTATGTATACCTTCAGTCGACATTGAACAGTTACATTTAGTTCCTTCTCAATAATCCAGTGCCCATCTCTCCCATCACTCACGCTGGTCGTCACTCAGACGCTAGATTGACAGGACTGTAATGCCTTCTTCCTTTGCCTGCCGCTTACTCTATCACACACACACACACACACACACACACACACACACACACACACACACCAGTATATGAGACAGACAGACAGACAGACAGACAGACAGACAGACGAGTAGTAGGCTAACTCTGAATAGTCTGGTTGAATATGTAAGGATAAAACTTGACACATGGACCCTGTCTCTTCCATACTCATATCCTGCCTCTCCCTCAGTCCTCTATACCCTTCCCACTGCTCCTCGTTCCTTTTTCCTGCACGCCTTTCGCCAAACTTCTCGTCCCCTTTCCTTCCCCCCTCCCTCTCCTGCGTATTTTCATTCTCCATTCTCCTAGTCTCTCCTCCACTCTATTATACCTTTTTCTTCAGTTCTCTTTCATTCCTCCGTTACATTACTCTTATTCTACCTTCTTTTCCCATATTACTACTCCTCTTTCACACCTTCCCCTCTTCATTTCCTTCCCTCATCATCATATTTCCCATTTCTTCCCCTTCTTCCATTATTTTTTTCTTCCGACTCTCTCTCTCTCTCTCTCTCTCTCCCCTGCTCTTTGGTGAAGTGTCAGTTATGAAGTAGCGACCACTACCAGCCATATAGCCTCCTCAGCCGTACATGAAGACTACTTGTCATGAAGCAGGAATGAGAGTCAGAGCGACTGGGTGAGACGGGGGAGTGAGATGAATGAGAGGGAAAGAGATTGAGTGAGAGGAGTAGGTGTGGTAAGTGATAGGGAAAGAGACTGAGAAGGAGAAGTGTGATGGTTGAGAAAGAAAGAGGTTGAGTCAGATGGGAAGTTATGGAGAAAGAGGGGGAAAGAAGCTGAGTGAGAAGGGAAGGTGTTGTGAGTGAGAGGGAATTAGATTGAGTGAGAAGCCGATGTGTGGTGACTGAGAGATAGATTGAGTGAGAAGGAGAGGTGCGGTGGGTGAAAGAAAAAAAGAGGTTGAATGAGAAGGGGAGGTGCGGTGACCAAGTAGAAGAGTGAATGATGTGGTAGGAAAGGGGAAAAAAGCATGAGTGGTGAGGGGAGATGTGTAGAAAGAGTGGGAATATGTGGTGAGTATGTTGAAAATGACAGTATGGCTCTTTACCTTTATTTAACCCAAATGTTCGTCATTTTGTTTCATATTTCACGAAGTTTTGTAGCAAAGACAATGTTACGGTTCTACCTCCTCTCCTTACGGTTCTAAGTGAGTAATTCAGTATTTTAGTGATAACCTGTACTTACAACTCAGCATTAAAGATGGGGAGAAGGCAATTTAGGGCGAAGTTAAAGGGAACAGAGAAGTTTTATTTAAGATCACGACCACAACATGAGGAAACAATGTTTAACTTTGTCATGGCTGTCGCTGTTCTTTCATATTCTGTGTTTGTTTGTTTGTTGTAAATTTTACCTGGCCTCTTACTGTTTGTTGTCTACTCTTTCTATACTTTTTTTTTTTTTTAAGTCATTAGACGTTTACTATACTGACTTTCCAACTCGTCCCAGGCTTGACCTTAAAGTTTCTTTTAAACTGTTTAGAATTAAACAGCTACAGTACTGATGACTCTGTGGAACTGTATTTCTCGTGCTTTTCATTTTTCCTACAAGAATTTTATAATTATCATAGCTATATTGTTACTATGTACAGTCGTCAGCACAAATTCACTGCAAGCCTGCTCCTGTGATGTACTTGTTTTGTCTGGCTACAGTGTATGGGAACTAGTTGCCACAGAGGCTTTTATACTCTTTAATGACGTGTTTGTATGAATTAGTACTATAAATCGCCCAGAGTGCAATATTCTTTATGCCCGATTAGGAAAAAAAAAAAAGTAGAAGATGACAGAAGAATGTTGTGGAATGCTGAAACATCGGCTTTCTCCTCTGTACTCCTCCCGATAACCATCCCCAGGCTACCTCTCACCACATACCCCCCCCTGCTCTCCTTCCTCTCCACTCCTTCCACTCCTTACCCTGCCTACCATATTAACGTTTATTCACCGCGTTACCCTACGTAATTAACCGTACTCCTCTCTATTTTTTGTCTATTCCTGTAACCTTTGTGCACCTCTACATTTGTGAGGTTCTTGCCATGTCGCAGTCTTTTTCTCCCACTGTCTACTCCAAATATGATGCAGCAATTAGAAAATTTATGGTTCTGATACTGCTTCATGATTCATTGAACAGTATGAGGAGAATGGGAACATTATCCTAGGGAAGACAGAGGGCGATAAATAGGAGGAATGGATACAAATGTTTGTTTAATTTTGCCTACTGAAATAATAGCCACCGACTACCAGGCTCACTCACACGCACACACACACACACACACACACACACACACACACACACACACACACATCGTAAGAACGAGACCTCAAACATTTCTGTATCTTGCGGTAACTGATAGTGACAAGGGATGGAGAAAAGAATGACAACTGGAATAACAGGAGTGGGAAGGATACAAAGAGGGTGAGAATGGGTCTCAAGCAGGAAGGAATTTTGATAATTAGCCTTGGATATAGTTTTATTAAAGTATTGCGAGCAATTGAGAACAGGACGGGCTGGATTCAGTAAACAGTCAAGAGAGAAGTGCGATGCCCGAGTCCGGTTAATGCCGTGGATAAATGAATGAAGGTAGGGAGGGTGGGGAGAGGAGAAAGTGGAGACACATGAACGTGAATAGGGGGCAAGAGGGAGAGAGAGGGGTTGGGGGGACATCGGGAGGAATAAGGAGGAGAGAGGGGAAGGGAGCTTAGACACGATTATAATGAATGCCAGACTATTACGCTTATACGTCATTCCATAACATTCTTCTGTCAACTCTTGCACTTTTTATGCTATTCAAATAAGGTATACAGAATACTGTACTCTAGGCAGTCTTTAGTACGGCTTCTTAAAAACACGTCTTTAACGTGTATAAAAGTCTGTGTGGCAACTAGTCCCCTTACACTGTTGCCAGACAAAAGGACTCACATCACACGAGTAGACTGACAGCGAATTTATGCTGACGACTGTACACTGACTAACTCTTTTACCAGCACGTGTCGGCGATTATGTCGGTACTGGCGGTAATTGCAGTTTCATTTAAAGACAAAACTCAGCCTAACTGTTATCCCTGGGAGGTAATCACATTGTCATTTATCACATGTACTGTTGCAGTCAATAGTATATTTATACTGTCTCTAGACTGTGTCAGAGGCTGGTGACATCTATTTGTCTCAAGCCAGATGTTTAAACTGAGGAGATGGTCATTAGCAAATTACCTCCACGTCATCCTGTCCTCTGTCGTCAGCCTTCCCTCTCTCCCGATTACATCACACTCATTCATATATCTGTCACATCCCTTCCCCTCACGTTTAGTCTTCCCCTTCCCCTTCATTCACCTTTACCTTTGTGCCTTCACTCCTTGACACCATTTTTTGCACATTGTTTAACATCCTAGGATACTTCACACATTTTCCAGCATATCCATGTCAAAAACCCTGAAGTTCCTTATTTGTCTATCAGTCTCTGCACTTGACCACCAACGGCTGTTAATAAACCTGTATTCACCTCAAGCGCTAACATAAATCCCATCTCTAACTCCATAATATAATAAATATCTACCATGATGAAACTTCTCGTCAAACCAGCGAAATATAAATACCTGGTTGGCAGAGTTTGTGTGTGTGTGTGTGTGTGTGTGTGTAGCATCCCTAAGTACTAAGGTGTCGGTACTGACGGTATAGTGGCAGTCTTATGAGAAGGTAAACTTCATGATAGACTGACCCTTTAACAGGGTGATAATTTTTTTCAGCTTGATCTGGTGCTGCCTACTTCTTCCTTAGCCTTTATCATTCTTTTTCTGTGCCTGCCCTCCTCTCTTCCTATTTCTCCCATCTTTCCTGTCACTTCTTATTACTTTTCTTTCCTTTACAGGTGGCTTTACATTGAGTGACAAGGCAAATGGTTTCCTGTAAGCCAAGAAACCATTTACAACGCTGGGTGGTAACCATATAACCAAACCATACGTGCTTCCTACGTGTCAAGAAGTGGGTTGGTGGAGGGTTAGTGCCCCTCCCTGTAAACAAATAAAGTCAAATGGCCACCCCTTACGGGATTATGGTGTCTGGCAATAGATAGATAGATAGAGCTGGCTCGCTCCAGACGATGGTAATGAGTAGTGAACTGGTTCATGAAGGCTGTATAACTCTAATTCGGAATGTCTCTCCGTAATACAATAAATCGTCTAGAGCCACAAAAGACATACTACAACCAGGAGTTCTCATTTTACTAGATTAATTCCTAAACCAGTCTTTCTTCATGCCTGCAGGCTTCCTTCCCATCTCTTGCCTCCCGTTTTCCTGCACATGGTACGGTTTCACTAACTCCGTTTCTCTCTCTCTCTCTCTCTCTCTCTCTCTCTCTCTCTCTCTCTCTCTCCATCATCGTCCCGTGTTCTTTGTCTGCTAATTGCTCGTTTATCACCAGCAAGATAAAAACATGGACAAAGAGATTATCTGATGCGAGATTATGTGACAGAGTTGTATTCTCGTTGCCATAGGAAACTTCGTAACATCACTTCCTCAGCGATTTATACTGCATATTACGCGTTTCTATCGTTTTCTATGTAAGTTGTCTTTTTCTTTGTTATTTCAACAATGTTTTACAATAATACACAATAAAACGAAAATATCGAAAAGTTATTCCTGTGCTTTTTCTATGACACTAACCCTGGCCATGTTCATTTGCTGCATTTCTGTAAATTCATGTTCGGCCAGTGTGGAACCAAGTATTTCTGGAACAATAGTGTAAAATTAGTCATGTAATAATAAGCATACAGTTAGTTGTATGGTCCAACTCTTACAGTCAGGTATGGTTAGGCAGTCGGTTATACTCACAATCTGTTACACTCATTATAATCACAGTCAGTTACATTCATAGTCAGTTATACCCTGACATTTATACAATCATATTTTTGAACTTAGTAATGCTGATGCACTTAATTTCAAACAGTTATATATATATATATATATATATATATATATATATATATATATATATATATATATATATATATATATATATATATATATATATATATATATATATTTTGTTGTATTCATAAACCTAAAATCATAATCATTCATAAAGTTAGTTATACTCATGCAATCAGTGTTGAATATTGTCGAACATACCAATAAAGGAAAAAATTAGCTTGTTGTAAAGCGGGGCAAACTCGTTCACGAGGATTTCTTGCTGCTTTTAACTCTTAGTGAAGGAAACGAAGAAGTATTATCAGGGTAAAAATGGTGTGTGTGTGTGTGTGTGTGTGTGTGTGTGTCCATAATCTTATAACATGACCCATCCATTTTAAGTTGTGTGTGTATGTTTGTGTATACAGCCCTCAGTACAATGTTTTAGTACTGATATACTTGCGGTATACACTTCGTGAGATAATCTGTATGTTAACGTTTACCTAAGTTGTCTATTAGTTTTTAACTTAAATCTATCGGAAGACGACTTTTCAGAACTTACCCGAGACCTCTTGTAATGAACTGGTTAGAGTTCAGTTTAGTAACAACTGCTCGAAAATTTTCTCCATTACAGAACATAACTAGAATGGCACTCATTAGAGCGCATACCTCCGCCAACGCCCTACCTCGCAATGTTAAGGAAAGAGAGAGAAAAAAAAAATCCTGGATCCGCGCCTTTATCCGGATCCGCACCAAAATTTAATGGAGTGCATTCTAGGCCATGGTCCATTCTTCTACCAAGTTTCCTGGAAATCCGTCCAGTAGTTTTTGTGTAATCTTGCTCACAAACCAACCAACCAACAAACAAACAAACGGACAGAAATAAAAACATAACCTCCTTGGCGGAGGTAACTACAATGGCACTCAGTAGAGCGCATACCTCCGCCAAGGCCCAGCATGCAGTTCCTTTTAATTCAATCAAGTCTAATGCAATATCAAACTCATAACCCTATAAATTGTAACACCCGATCTCGCAATGTTAAAGAAAGAAAGAAAAAAAAAATGGATTCGCACCTTTATCCGGATCCGCACCAAAACTTACTGGAGTGTATTCTGAGCCAAGGCCCATTATTCTACCAAGCTTCGTGGAAATCAGTTCAGTAGTTTTTGTGTAATCTTGCTCACAAACCAACCAACCAACCAACAAACAAACGGACAGAGGTGAAAACATAACCTCTTTGGCGGACTGGTATTATTGTTGTTAAGGGTTAAATCGCTTTACCTTCCTCTCCCGTGCAACCTCCCTTCCACTTTTATGCCTCCCTCCATCCTTCACTAACCATTCGTGTCTTCAGCAGTCACTAAAAAGTAACACTTGGCCCCATCTCACTATCCCTGTGTCCTTCTTTCATCACCCATCTTGCCCCTCTACTTTCACACCAGACTGACAAGACTGTAATGTCTGTTTGTTCTGCCATTTACTTTCTTACTAACACACAGGGCTCTGTCCTATCACAACTCTCTTCCTTTTATTCATCAGTGACCTTCTAAGCTGTACATCTAACCCTATCCACTCTTATGCTGATGACTCCACCCTTCACCTTTCCATTCGGTTCCCGCAACGTCCATCTCAGCAGTTACTTCAAAAAACAAGGGATGAGGCTGTGGCACACCTAATGGCTGACTTGGCTTGTATCTCTGACTGGGGAAAAAATAATCTGGTTGTTTATAGTGCATCAAAGATTCAGTTTTTACACCCATCAACCCGACAAAATCTTCCACAGGTATACCCACTAATGTTTAATAATATTTAGCTTAATCCTGCATCATCCTTGAACATGCTTGGGGTTTCATTTACTCGGGACTTATCTTGGAAAGATCATATTACATCTCTTGTAAAATCTGCTTCCAAGAAATTAGGTGTGCTAAGCTGACTCCGTTCCTTCTTTACCCCTGCACAACTGTTGACTCTACAGTATACACGGGTTTAATCTGCCCCTGTTTAGAGTACAACTCTCATGTGTGGGGAGGCTCCCAACACACAGCTCTTCTCGATAGGGTGGAGTCAAAGGCTTTTCGTCTCATTAACTTTCCTCCTCTTACTGACTCCCTTCAACCTCTGTCTCTTCATCGCACTGTTGCATCTTTATCTCTTTTCTATCGCTACTTCAATGGTCACTGCTCCTCTGAAATGTCTGCATGCATTCCTCCACCTCTACGACAGGCGTGTAGCACCCGCCTAGCAGCAAACTCTCATCTCTTTTCTGTCCAACTCTCTAATGCAAGAATTAACCATTACTCCCGGTCCTTCATTTATGCAACAGGTCAACTCTGGAACTGTCTCCCTCTGTCTGTTTTTCCTGCTTCCTATGATCTCCAGTCTTTCAAAAGCAGTGTGTCCAGGCATCTCGAAATGATCAGATCTTGAATTTGGCTCTCTCTTGTATTTTGTTTCTCTCTTGGAAGGAACAACAATTGCGGGCTCACGGCCTTTGGTTCCTTCTTCCTCGGATTAAAACACACACACACACACACACACACACACGCACATGTGTGTGTGTGTATATATATATATATATATATATATATATATATATATATATATATATATATATATATATATAATAAATAGATCAAAGAAATTAATTACAAGTTATGGATGCTTTGAGTGTGTAGGTGAAATGACCAGTGACTGGGTTGGCTACGGCATCGTACATAACTGGTTGTTGTAGCTCACATCAGATTAGACTGCATTTCTTTTTAGGAATGTAATGAAGGAATCAGTGGCTGAGAGTCAGTATGCTGTTCTTAAAAAAGAGTATTGAACGAAAGAGAGTCAGAAAATTGTGTAGACATTTCGAAATCTCCGGACATGGTGCGGTTATATGCTGGTATCATTAATTCCCTTTTTTACCCCGACACAACCATAGCACGAAATTCTGGTGGGTGGATATTTTCTTCATTTACTTTCTCTCATAATATATTTTGGGGCGAGCTTAGTGCATGAAAACTGTGACATTGTTGAAGTGCGTCATAACGCTGGTGATGTGTTGATGGTATGTTGCTTTGTGTTGCTCCAGCCTCAACCATAATATGATTTTCTGTACCTCCTGAATAATTGGTCTGAATTATATTCGGAAATTAATATATATTGATTGTGATATAGGAATGAAGACGATATGCTGTGTTTTTATTACTGGTTGATAATTAGGATAACATATGAATTGCTTTTTCATAATATTTTGCATCAGTTATTGCTGACACCATAAGGATTTTGAAAACCATCGGAAAATAACCGAATTTATGAATCTGCACAGTGAACAAGATGAGTTTGTGAAAGAACTTATGTAGCTCCTTTAGTCAGTTGCTTTTACCTGAAGAAACTTCGCCATTCCCACACTTTGAATACAATGTAATGGTTCCTGCAAGAAACGTGATGATTCTTGGATATAAGATGGGAATGAATCTCTGGTTACTAGCCACACCTACCCTCCATTCTGACAACACCTGGTCATCAGGTGAATTGAAAGGATTTTGGGACCTTGGCCAAGCTGGATAAAACGGTCTATGCCAGTACGTATGGTGTGGAAAAAAAAGCTGCTGGATTATGTAGCTGGTTTGTATTATGATGTTAGGAAACATGTGATGGAAAGGAGGAGGAGTGTGTGGTGTCCCCTTAAATGTTCAGCAATTATAAGAGTTTATGAGAGGGATTAGAACAAAAGTGGCAAAATAGAGGTCAACCTGTTGAAGAATGAGAGCATGAATAGGTATCTGATATAATCTATGCAGAATTGCAAATTCACTCACACTCGCGCGCCCGCGCGCGCGCGCGTGTGCGCGTGTGTGTGTGTGTGTGTGTGTGTGTGTGTGTGTGTGTGTGTGTGTGTGTGTGTGCAACCAAAACTGGAAAATATGATTTTCATGAAACTTAACAGGATGGTTGGAATTTGGATCGAGATGGGACAGTTTCATCTTTGTGTCGATTGAAATTTTCTGAAATCTGGGGGTGTTTTGGCCCCAAATAATTATCCCTACTGGTGTTATGTTATGCATAAACAGCAAATGTAGCAGGGCATTTCCGTGGATATTCATGCATCCCGAGAAGACCATGTGCTTTGTGCCTTATAGAGCCGTATATCACTTGTTCCAACGCGAAACACGGTTGCAAAACGACTCTCATTTGGAAGTGTTGATTGGCCTGGGAGAGCCACAAGTGACTTGTTCCATTATAATATTCTTTGATATGCAATTTATGTCTCTTTTAGTATCAAATACAGTAGAATTCAACGGTAATATAAAGAATAACTGAATTAATAAAAGGTAATGCTTGTGACTAGAACCCCATTTCGACCTCAATTTATTTACTGTTTCACTAAACCTTTGACTTGTCGAGCCAATTGTTTCTGTCACAGTAGTGAAAAATTATGGGTACACACTTATACCGATGCTGCCATTTATACAGTTTATATCCTCAAATATACTTACAAGAAGTTGTAGTCACTCAGCCATTGATAACCATCAGTTATGTCTTCAGTCACTCATTCATTTATTCAGCTACATTTAGGAAGTCCACTCTGAAGATACAGTTATTATTAAACACTCGGTGATAATTCTGTATTCACATTTCCATAATCAAACAGACATTGTTAAAGTCAGTTGTATCTCATTTAAAATCATGCGTTCAGTGTCAAACGAGCTGTATTTGCCACAGGTTTAAAAAATGCCCGCTGTAAAGATACAGGATACACAATAGCTTTTGTAAAGCTGGTCAGGTTTGTATGGCAGGGGCCTTTATTACATGAGCTTTAGTGAAGGCAAACGTGGAATTACTACAAAGATAAAGTAGTGTGTGTGTGTGTGTGTGTGTGTGTGTGTGTGTGTGTGTACATCATCCTTGAGTACATAGGTGTTGGTACTAATGGTAGTGTCAGTCTTATTGAAAAAAAAAAAAAAATTGCGATAGATTGCCCTTTCAACAAATTGATTTTTTTTTTACATTTATCTAGCCCTCTCCAGAGAGTGTTAATGTTTCATGATGGTAATATCTAATAACTCTAATTCGGAATGTCTCTCCGTAATGGAATAAATCGTCTACAGCCACAAAAGACATCATAAAACCAGGTGTTGTCCTTACATTGGATTAATCCCTAAACCACCATACGCCTCTCCATTCTTGCGGACTTACATCTTATCTCATGTCTTCTTCCTTCTTTAACTTTCTACCTGGCTGTCTGTGTCTGTCTGTCACCGCTCCATATTCTTTGTATGTTAATTGCTCATTTGTCACAAGATAAAGATATGGGCTAAAAGATTATTCCTGATAACTGCGAGTTTATATGAGAGTGAGCCGTATTTTCCTTGCCCTTGGCAACTCGTAACATGTCATCCTCGGCGATTTATTTTCCGTATTCCACATTTATATATTCATTTCTGTGTAATCTGCCATTTTTTAAAATATCAAATTGGTATGCAGTAATATGTAATATGCCGTAATTATCGAAATATAATTCAGGTAGTCATTCCCAAAACAATAAGCCGAGACGTGTTCATTTGCTGCATTTCTAAATATTTATTCGTGTACAGGTAGTGTGGAACTAAATATGTCTGTCACAGTAGTGTAAAATCACAGCCGTGCAGTAATTCGCATTCAGTCAGTTATGCAGTTCTACCGTCATTTATAGTCAGTTGTGCTCAGGCAAAAGGCTATATTCACAGCAATACTCACAGCCAGTTTCAGCCACAGTCAGTTACACTCACAGTCAGTTATACTCAAAATCAGTTACAAGAATTCATTCATACAACTGCATTCATGAGCTTAATAATGCCGATGCGCTTAATTTCAAGAACCCAGTTATAAATATTGAATTGTTTTCATAAAGCTATATTCAGTCATTCACACAGTCTGTTATTTTCGTCCACTTCGTACTGTACCAACCACAATTATACTGGATATGAAGATAAAAGAAAGATATTAGCTTGCTGAACAGCTGGGCAGACTCGTTCGCCAGGATTTCTTGTTACTGAATTTTAATTGAAGGAAAACGAGGGAGTTTTACCAGGATAAAATGGTGTGTGTGTGTGTGTGTGTGTGTGTGTGTGTGTGTGTGTGTGTGTGTGTGTGTTTTGTGTGTGTGTGTGTGTGTGTGTGTGACCACTATCATATAACATGACCCCTTTAGTGTGTAGCATCCCTGAATTCAAGTGTTTTAGCATTGGCAGTGTCAACGAGTCGAAATGTTTTAGTGTTGGTGGTATCATCGAGAACAATTGTTTTAGTGTTGGTAGTATGACCGCGTACAAATATTTTGGTGTTGGTAGTATGACTGAGTACAAATGTTTTAGTGTTGGTAGTATGACTGAGTACAAATGTTTTAGTGTTGGTAGTATGACTGAGTACAAATGTTTTAGTGTTGGTAGTATGATTGAGTACAAATGTTTTGGTGTTGGTAGTATGACTGGGTACAAATGTTTTAGTGTTGGTAGTATGACTGAGTACAAATGTTTTAGTGTTGGTAGTATGACTGAGTACAAATGTTTTAGTGTTGGTAGTATGACTGAGTACAAATATTTTAGTGTTGGTAGTATCGCTAATAACTTACAGTTCATGAATGATTGTCTGCATTTGTATATGATTTTTCAAAAAGATGTTTTTTTTTATTTTCCGTGAAATCTTGCTATCTCCAGACGATTTTGTACCACTTAATGGACACTTTCTTGCAATGAAGGGGTTCAGAGATTTAATTTATAACTAGATTCACAACGTCTATCCTTAAGTGAATTATAATCGTGTGGTGTTACCAAGGATTTAAAAGAAATAATTATGAAGGAGTTAATAGCTAAAACATTTAGATTCCTTCTTTTACGCAGCCTCCTCTACCTCTCCCATGCATCCCTTTATTCTTCACAAATTATGTATACCTTCAGTCGACATTGAACAGTTACATTTAGTTCCTTCTCAATAATCCAGTGCCCATCTCTCCCATCACTCACGCTGGTCGTCACTCAGACGCTAGATTGACAGGACTGTAATGCCTTCTTCCTTTGCCTGCCGCTTACTCTATCACACACACACACACACACACACACACACACACACACACACACACACACACCAGTATATGAGACAGACAGACAGACAGACAGACAGACGGACAGACGAGTAGTAGGCTAACTCTGAATAGTCTGGTTGAATATGTAAGGATAAAACTTGACACATGGACCCTGTCTCTTCCCCACTCATATCTTGCCTCTCCCCCAGTCCTCTATACCCTTCCCACTGCTCCTCGTTCCTTTTTCCTCCACGCCTTTCGCCAAACTTGTCGTGCCCCTTTCCTTCCCCCCTCCCCCTCCTGCGTATTTTCATTCTCCTTCTCCTAGTCTCTCCTCCACTCCATTATACCTTTTTCTTCAGTTCTCTTTCATTCCTCCTTTACATTACTCTTATTCTACCTTCTTTTCCTATATTACTACTCTTCTTTCACACCTTCCCCTCTTCATTTCCTTCCGTCATCATCATATTTCCTGTTTCTTCCCCTTCTTCCATTATTTTTTTCTTCCGACTCTCTCTCTCTCTCTCTCTCTCTCCCCTGCTCTTTGGTGAAGTGTCAGTTATGAAGTAGCGACCACTACCAGCCATATAGCCTCCTCAGCCGTACATGAAGACTACTTGTCATGAAGCAGGAATGAGAGTCAGAGCGACTGGGTGAGACGGGGGAGTGAGATGAATGAGAGGGAAAGAGATTGAGTGAGAGGAGTAGGTGTGGTAAGTGATAGGGAAAGAGACTGAGAAGGAGAAGTGTGATGGTTGAGAAAGAAAGAGGTTGAGTCAGATGGGAAGTTATGGAGAAAGAGGGGGAAAGAAGCTGAGTGAGAAGGGAAGGTGTTGTGAGTGAGAGGGAATTAGATTGAGTGAGAAGCCGATGTGTGGTGACTGAGAGATAGATTGAGTGAGAAGGAGAGGTGCGGTGGGTGAAAGAAAAAAAGAGGTTGAATGAGAAGGGGAGGTGCGGTGACCAAGTAGAAGAGTGAATGATGTGGTAGGAAAGGGGAAAAAAGCATGAGTGGTGAGGGGAGATGTGTAGAAAGAGTGGGAATATGTGGTGAGTATGTTGAAAATGACAGTATGGCTCTTTACCTTTATTTAACCCAAATGTTCGTCATTTTGTTTCATATTTCACGAAGTTTTGTAGCAAAGACAATGCTACGGTTCTACCTCCTCTCCTTACGGTTCTAAGTGAGTAATTCAGTATTTTAGTGATAACCTGTACTTACAACTCAGCATTAAAGATGGGGAGAAGGCAATTTAGGGCGAAGTTAAAGGGAACAGAGAAGTTTTATTTAAGATCACGACCACAACATGAGGAAACAATGTTTAACTTTGTCATGGCTGTCGCTGTTCTTTCATATTCTGTGTTTGTTTGTTGTAAATTTTACCTGGCCTCTTAACTTTTTGTTGTCTACTCTTTCTATACTTTTTTTTTTTTTTTAATCATTAGACGTTTACTATACTGACTTTCCAACTCGTCCCAGGCTTGACCTTAAAGTTTCTCTTAAACTGTTTAGAATTAAACAGCTACAGTACTGATGACTCTGTGGAACTGTATTTCTCGTGCTTTTCATTTTTCCTACAAGAATTTTATTATTATCATAGCTATACTGTTACTATGTACAGTCGTCAGCACAAATTCACTGCAAGCCTGCTCCTGTGATGTACTTGTTTTATCTGGCTACAGTGTATGGGAACTAGTTGCCACAGAGGCTTTTATACTCTTTAATGACGTGTTTGTATGAATTAGTACTATAAATCGCCCAGAGTGCAATATTCTTTATGCCCGATTAGGAAAAAAAAAAAAGTAGAAGATGACAGAAGAATGTTGTGGAATGCTGAAACATCGGCTTTCTCCTCTGTACTCCTCCCGATAACCATCCCCAGGCTACCTCTCACCACATACCCCCCCCTGCTCTCCTTCCTCTCCACTCCTTCCACTCCTTACCCTGCCTACCATATTAACGTTTATTCACCGCGTTACCCTACGTAATTAACCGTACTCCTCTCTATTTTTTGTCTATTCCTGTAACCTTTGTGCACCTCTACATTTGTGAGGTTCTTGCCATGTCGCAGTCTTTTTCTCCCACTGTCTACTCCAAATATGATGCAGCAATTAGAAAATTTATGGTTCTGATACTGCTTCATGATTCATTGAACAGTATGAGGAGAATGGGAACATTATCCTAGGGAAGACAGAGGGCGATAAATAGGAGGAATGGATACAAATGTTTGTTTAATTTTGCCTACTGAAATAATAGCCACCGACTACCAGGCTCACTCACACGCACACACACACACACACACACACACACACACACACACACACACACACATCGTAAGAACGAGACCTCAAACATTTCTGTATCTTGCGGTAACTGATAGTGACAAGGGATGGAGAAAAGAATGACAACTGGAATAACAGGAGTGGGAAGGATACAAAGAGGGTGAGAATGGGTCTCAAGCAGGAAGGAATTTTGATAATTAGCCTTGGATATAGTTTTATTAAAGTATTGCGAGCAATTGAGAACAGGACGGGCTGGATTCAGTAAACAGTCAAGAGAGAAGTGCGATGCCCGAGTCCGGTTAATGCCGTGGATAAATGAATGAAGGTAGGGAGGGTGGGGAGAGGAGAAAGTGGAGACACATGAACGTGAATAGGGGGGCAAGAGGGAGAGAGAGGGGTTGGGGGGACATCGGGAGGAATAAGGAGGAGAGAGGGGAAGGGAGCTTAGACACGATTATAATGAATGCCAGACTATTACGCTTATACGTCATTCCATAACATTCTTCTGTCAACTCTTGCACTTTTTATGCTATTCAAATAAGGTATACAGAATACTGTACTCTAGGCAGTCTTTAGTACGGCTTCTTAAAAACACGTCTTTAACGTGTATAAAAGTCTGTGTGGCAACTAGTCCCCTTACACTGTTGCCAGACAAAAGGACTCACATCACACGAGTAGACTGACAGCGAATTTATGCTGACGACTGTACACTGACTAACTCTTTTACCAGCACGTGTCGGCGATTATGTCGGTACTGGCGGTAATTGCAGTTTCATTTAAAGACAAAACTCAGCCTAACTGTTATCCCTGGGAGGTAATCACATTGTCATTTATCACATGTACTGTTGCAGTCAATAGTATATTTATACTGTCTCTAGACTGTGTCAGAGGCTGGTGACATCTATTTGTCTCAAGCCAGATGTTTAAACTGAGGAGATGGTCATTAGCAAATTACCTCCACGTCATCCTGTCCTCTGTCGTCAGCCTTCCCTCTCTCCCGATTACATCACACTCATTCATATATCTGTCACATCCCTTCCCCTCACGTTTAGTCTCCCCCTTCCCCTTCATTCACCTTTACCTTTGTGCCTTCACTCCTTGACACCATTTTTTGCACATTGTTTAACATCCTAGGATACTTCACACATTTTCCAGCATATCCATGTCAAAAACCCTGAAGTTCCTTATTTGTCTATCAGTCTCTGCACTTGACCACCAACGGCTGTTAATAAACCTGTATTCACCTCAAGCGCTAACATAAATCCCATCTCTAACTCCATAATATAATAAATGTCTACCATGATGAAGCTTCTCGTCAAACCAGCGAAATATAAATACCTGGTTGGCAGAGTTTGTGTGTGTGTGTGTGTGTGTGTGTGTGTGTGTGTGTGTGTGTGTGTGTAGCATCCCTAAGTACTAAGGTGTCGGTACTGACGGTATAGTGGCAGTCTTATGAGAAGGTAAACTTCATGATAGACTGACCCTTTAACAGGGTGATAATTTTTTTCAGCTTGATCTGGTGCTGCCTACTTCTTCCTTAGCCTTTATCATTCTTTTTCTGTGCCTGCCCTCCTCTCTTCCTATTTCTCCCATCTTTCCTGTCACTTCTTATTACTTTTCTTTCCTTTACAGGTGGCTTTACATTGAGTGACAAGGCAAATGGTTTCCTGTAAGCCAAGAAACCATTTACAACGCTGGGTGGTAACCATATAACCAAACCATACGTGCTTCCTACGTGTCAAGAAGTGGGTTGGTGGAGGGTTAGTGCCCCTCCCTGTAAACAAATAAAGTCAAATGGCCACCCCTTACGGGATTATGGTGTCTGGCAATAGATAGATAGATAGAGCTGGCTCGCTCCAGACGATGGTAATGAGTAGTGAACTGGTTCATGAAGGCTGTATAACTCTAATTCGGAATGTCTCTCCGTAATACAATAAATCGTCTAGAGCCACAAAAGACATACTACAACCAGGAGTTCTCATTTTACTAGATTAATTCCTAAACCAGTCTTTCTTCATGCCTGCAGGCTTCCTTCCCATCTCTTGCCTCCCGTTTTCCTGCACATGGTACGGTTTCACTAACTCCGTTTCTCTCTCTCTCTCTCTCTCTCTCTCTCTCTCTCTCTCTCTCTCTCTCCATCATCGTCCCGTGTTCTTTGTCTGCTAATTGCTCGTTTATCACCAGCAAGATAAAAACATGGACAAAGAGATTATCTGATGCGAGATTATGTGACAGAGTTGTATTCTCGTTGCCATAGGAAACTTCGTAACATCACTTCCTCAGCGATTTATACTGCATATTACGCGTTTCTATCGTTTTCTATGTAAGTTGTCTTTTTCTTTGTTATTTCAACAATGTTTTACAATAATACACAATAAAACGAAAATATCGAAAAGTTATTCCTGTGCTTTTTCTATGACACTAACCCTGGCCATGTTCATTTGCTGCATTTCTGTAAATTCATGTTCGGCCAGTGTGGAACCAAGTATTTCTGGAACAATAGTGTAAAATTAGTCATGTAATAATAAGCATACAGTTAGTTGTATGGTCCAACTCTTACAGTCAGGTATGGTTAGGCAGTCGGTTATACTCACAATCTGTTACACTCATTATAATCACAGTCAGTTACATTCATAGTCAGTTATACCCTGACATTTATACAATCATATTTTTGAACTTAGTAATGCTGATGCACTTAATTTCAAACAGTTATATATATATATATATATATATATATATATATATATATATATATATATATATATATATATATATATATATATATATATATATATATTTAGTTGTAATCATAAACCTAAAATCATACATTCATTCAAAAAGTCAGTTATACTCATGCAATCAGTGTTGAAAATTGTCGAACGTACCAATAAAGGAAAGAATTAGCTTGTAAAGCGGGGCAAACTCGTTCACGAGGATTTCTTGCTGCTTTTAACTCTTAGTGAAGGAAACGAAGAAGTATTATCAGGGTAAAAATGGTGTGTGTGTGTGTGTGTGTGTGTGTGTGTGTGTGTGTGTGTGTGTGTGTGTGTGTGTGTGTGTGTGTCCATAATCTTATAACATGACCCATCCATTTTAAGTTGTGTGTGTATGTTTGTGTATACAGCCCTCAGTACAATGTTTTAGTACTGATATACTTGCGGTATACACTTCGTGAGATAATCTGTATGTTAACGTTTACCTAAGTTGTCTATTAGTTTTTAACTTAAATCTATCGGAAGACGACTTTTCAGAACTTACCCGAGACCTCTTGTAATGAACTGGTTAGAGTTCAGTTTAGTAACAACTGCTCGAAAATTTTCTCCATTACAGAACATAACTAGAATGGCACTCATTAGAGCGCATACCTCCGCCAACGCCCTACCTCGCAATGTTAAGGAAAGAGAGAGAAAAAAAAAATCCTGGATCCGCGCCTTTATCCGGATCCGCACCAAAATTTAATGGAGTGCATTCTAGGCCATGGTCCATTCTTCTACCAAGTTTCCTGGAAATCCGTCCAGTAGTTTTTGTGTAATCTTGCTCACAAACCAACCAACCAACAAACAAACAAACGGACAGAAATAAAAACATAACCTCCTTGGCGGAGGTAACTACAATGGCACTCAGTAGAGCGCATACCTCCGCCAAGGCCCAGCATGCAGTTCCTTTTAATTCAATCAAGTCTAATGCAATATCAAACTCATAACCCTATAAATTGTAACACCCGATCTCGCAATGTTAAAGAAAGAAAGAAAAAAAAAATGGATTCGCACCTTTATCCGGATCCGCACCAAAACTTACTGGAGTGTATTCTGAGCCAAGGCCCATTATTCTACCAAGCTTCGTGGAAATCAGTTCAGTAGTTTTTGTGTAATCTTGCTCACAAACCAACCAACCAACCAACAAACAAACGGACAGAGGTGAAAACATAACCTCTTTGGCGGACTGGTATTATTGTTGTTAAGGGTTAAATCGCTTTACCTTCCTCTCCCGTGCAACCTCCCTTCCACTTTTATGCCTCCCTCCATCCTTCACTAACCATTCGTGTCTTCAGCAGTCACTAAAAAGTAACACTTGGCCCCATCTCACTATCCCTGTGTCCTTCTTTCATCACCCATCTTGCCCCTCTACTTTCACACCAGACTGACAAGACTGTAATGTCTGTTTGTTCTGCCATTTACTTTCTTACTAACACACAGGGCTCTGTCCTATCACAACTCTCTTCCTTTTATTCATCAGTGACCTTCTAAGCTGTACATCTAACCCTATCCACTCTTATGCTGATGACTCCACCCTTCACCTTTCCATTCCGTTCCTGCAACGTCCATCTCAGCAGTTACTTCAAAAAACAAGGGATGAGGCTGTGGCACACCTAATGGCTGACTTGGCTTGTATCTCTGACTGGGGAAAAAATAATCTGGTTGTTTATAGTGCATCAAAGATTCAGTTTTTACACCCATCAACCCGACAAAATCTTCCACAGGTATACCCACTAATGTTTAATAATATTTAGCTTAATCCTGCATCATCCTTGAACATGCTTGGGGTTTCATTTACTCGGGACTTATCTTGGAAAGATCATATTACATCTCTTGTAAAATCTGCTTCCAAGAAATTAGGTGTGCTAAGCTGACTCCGTTCCTTCTTTACCCCTGCACAACTGTTGACTCTACAGTATACACGGGTTTAATCTGCCCCTGTTTAGAGTACAACTCTCATGTGTGGGGAGGCTCCCAACACACAGCTCTTCTCGATAGGGTGGAGTCAAAGGCTTTTCGTCTCATTAACTTTCCTCCTCTTACTGACTCCCTTCAACCTCTGTCTCTTCATCGCACTGTTGCATCTTTATCTCTTTTCTATCGCTACTTCAATGGTCACTGCTCCTCTGAAATGTCTGCATGCATTCCTCCACCTCTACGACAGGCGTGTAGCACCCGCCTAGCAGCAAACTCTCATCTCTTTTCTGTCCAACTCTCTAATGCAAGAATTAACCATTACTCCCGGTCCTTCATTTATGCAACAGGTCAACTCTGGAACTGTCTCCCTCTGTCTGTTTTTCCTGCTTCCTATGATCTCCAGTCTTTCAAAAGCAGTGTGTCCAGGCATCTCGAAATGATCAGATCTTGAATTTGGCTCTCTCTTGTATTTTGTTTCTCTCTTGGAAGGAACAACAATTGCGGGCTCACGGCCTTTGGTTCCTTCTTCCTCGGATTAAAACACACACACACACACACACACACACGCACATGTGTGTGTGTGTATATATATATATATATATATATATATCATCATCATCATCATCCGGACCTCCTTTCCCACCCAAGGGCAGGTTGAAGAGTGGCAACGTCCAGACAGCCCAATTTTGCCCAATCCAATGGGCCACGCTTCCATTCACTCATCATTCAAGACCCCGGAATGTTGGCTGTATCGGATATGCCAAAAACATTCACCACGTTTTGTAGTTTCATATAAACGTATCCGATTGAGTCAATCCGGATGCTGCCACGTTAAAATGGGGTGCCAAAAATCCCTGATCATACACTTCTCCTCATAATATTCATCCAACCAGCTCGATCTCTTGTCAGTTCCCTAGCCTCACCGACTTCCAAACCTCTCTTCCTCACACAACTCATCCACCATATCTCTCCACCTTCTCCTTGACCTACCTCACCTCCTCCCTCCCTCAAATTCGCTCAGATATACCTTTTTCACTACTCTATTGTTATCCATTCTCTCCACATGACCATTCCATCTCAGTACACTCTCTTCGATTCTGGTGTCCACCGACTTCCTCGCTCCACACCTTTCACGAATCACATTATTTCGTATTCTATCCACCCTCTGTACTCCACATACATTCCTCAGTCCCATCTCCACTGCTTCTACTCTTGACTTTTCATTTTCAATCCACACCATAGTCTCACATTCATATGTTAAAGTTGGCACTAACACTACTTCATGTAAGCCTCGTGCAGCCGCAACACTCAAGCCTCTGTTCCATATCAAGGCCTTCATTGCACCAGCTACTTTTCTTCCTTGTGCCATTCTACTTTCAACTTCTTTTGCACACAGTCCTCTCTTTTCTATCACTGTACCCTAGGTATTTGAACTCTCTCGCCAGTTGTCTCTTTCCATTCACTGCAACATCACACTGGGAGTCACCTTCTTTCTCAATAACCATCACTTTACCGTCTTCTACATGTAACCTCAAGGCACAACGCTCACAGACATCAGCAAAACGCTGCACTAGCCTGCCAAATTCTTGCCCGGTACTTGCAAGCACTACTGCATCATCAGCATACAACAAATTTGAGATATTCTACTCATCACCATTCATTACCAACGCCATCCCTCTCTCCATTACTCGTGTTTTTACTTCTCTCGTCACCCCATCCATATTTATTTTGAACAACCATGGGGACATCACACGACATTGTCGCACATCCACACCGATCATGAACTTAGATGCCCATTAACCCTTTCACATGCTTCGCTACCATCATAAGAACTCCTGACAGCACCTAGCAACTGTGTGTCTATATATATATATATATATATATGGAAATTCCCGTGGTACAGTGGTAGAGTGTGCGTCGCTTATGCTGTTGAACGCGGGTTCGCCTCCCGCCAGAGTTGTAAAAACTTTGGGAAGCGTTCACCGAGCCACATACTGCTTTGGCGGACATGAGGGGTGCTGTGGTTGAACCAGTGTCGGATACTAGTATGCTTGCACCCAATCGCCTTAAGGCGGGCCAATTACACATGGTTCAGACAACACACACATCCAAAGCCACTACAACATTACAGTCACACTCACAAGCACTTCTCATCCTACGTACAGTCTCTACCAGACAGCCTAAGCCACTTGGTAGAGATACATTGGCTGTATCGTCCCTGCTTCTGTAGGGAGAGGCCGGTCCTGCAGTGGACACTCAACGGCTGATGATGATGATGTATATATATATATGTGTTTGAGTGTATGAGTAGCTTGGGAGTGTGTCGTCCTGTCTTGGCAACCTCCCTTTCCTTGGGGAAAGCAGCCTAGGTATATAAATGGATCTCTCTCTCTCTCTCTCTCTTTATCTGTCTGTCTATCTATTTATCTATCTATCCATCTATCTATCTATCTATCTATCTATCTATCTATATCTATCTATCTATCTATCTATCTATCTATATATACATATATATATATATATATATATATATATATATATATATATATATATATATATATATGTGTGTGTGTGTGTGTGTGTGTGTGTGTGTACAGAGAGAGAGAGAGAGAGAGAGAGAGAGAGATGAGGAGTAGGGTAACTCTGAACGCTGTCTGTAACGTTTATGGAGAAAACTTGGCTCATTGGCCTTCTCTTTTCCACACTCATCACTCGTCTCTCCCTCACTCCTCCATACCGCTCCCTCTGCTCCTCTTTCCTCCCTCCTCCATACTTCTCGATACATTTCTTGTCTCCTTTTCCTACCCTCGTCCCCCTTCTGCGTTTCTTCCTCCTTCATTCTCCCAGTTTCTCTCCTCCACACTTCTGCACCCTCTCCTTCACTCTCTTTCATCCCTTCTTTACAGTAGTCTTCTGCTTCCTTCCTTTCTCTTACTACTACTACTACTCTTTCTTCGCTTCTCCGGTTTCGTTTGCTCTCCTTACCATCTTTTCTATTTCTACCTCTTCATTCACTCTTCACACTTGCTGCCAGTTTTCTCTCTCTCTTGTACCTTTTTTTTTGTTTTTGTTTGCTCGCACTCTTTTTCTTCTTACTTCCTTCCACTTGCTTCCCTCTTCGTCTCGCTTTGCTACTCTTATTTTTTCATCTCTTCTTCATCCTACGTTCTTTCGATTTCCTTGTCACTTCCCCTTTCTTTCCCACTTCCTGACTCATGCCTATCTTTGCTGTGGGTGTCAGATACAAAGCAGCAACCACTACGAAGAGACTGAGTGAGGAAGGGAAGTGTATATGGTAAAGAGTGAAATACACTAAATAAGGAAAGATGCAGAGTGTGAGAGGAAGACTGAATGAGAAAGGAAGGGGTGGAGAATAAGAGGGAAAAGAACTGAGTTGGCATGGGGGGTGTGATGAAGTAAAGAGAATGTGATGATGAATTTGTTGATGACAGTATAGGTTTTTCCACATTTACTTGGCCCAGATTTTCGTTATTTTGTTCCTTATTTCACGTAGTTCAGTGGGAAATAAAGACAAATTTGCGGCTCATCATTCTTCTATAATCCTTCCTTGTGACTAACTTCATATCCTAATGTTAATATCTTGTTACATATCAGCATTTAAGATGACAAGAATGCAGTTTTATACTAATTTAACCTAAAATGAGCATAGTTATGTTTGAGATGGTGACCATGGCATGGGGGACAATGTTTACCTGTCTGTGCCCTCTTATATGTTGCACTGTTGGCACTTTTTTGTCGGCTCTTTCCAGGCCATTCTATGTTTGGCTCTTTATCACCAGACACTTTTTACACTAATGTTCCAACTCATTCCAGACATTACCTAATAATGTCCTTTAACCCTTACACCGTGGGCTTGTTTCCCAATGTTTTGCGTGTCCCACGGGCATATTCGGGCTCCAACAGACTCTCAAAAAATATTTGCCAAAAATCAGTTATTAGTCCTAGAATATTAAAATTAAATATGCCTATGGCACATACCTTCAGTTTTCTCCTGGGATGTTTGTTGAGCCTTCGTCGATTACCGTAGGACTTGTGGAGACCTCTGAAGTTGGGTAACGAAGTCTCCACTTTACACTTCCCGACAACCCGTAATATGATTACCACAGCCAGATATTATCACTATAAACACTATTCTATGATTATCAAGTAGTTTGGGATCCATACTCGAAAAAAAAAAACACTGTGAAAGCAATGAAAATTACGAGCGCGTATGACCTTCCCACTTGCGCTAGTTCGCTGTTGGTATTCTGCCATTTATTATTCATAAAACCCCTCAAACTTTATATTTCTATTACTATATAACACTTATATATATCTGCATTCTTTATCCATAAGTTTCCTTCAGTAGTATTAGTTCATTGTCACTGAAATCATTCAATTTTTCATTCAGTAAAATACGTAGAGAGCCACGGATTCACTTTCACTGTTATAACCTCAAGTATTTGTACTCATATTCTTATATTACTAATTATTTACATTTCTAATTACATTTTCTATTGTATTTTCAATATTTACACTTCTATTTTACTTACACTATGCTATTCACCGTCACTTTCAGTAACATAAAACTATATTACACTGTTCAGTCATATGTACTGTACATCCATTGCTTTCACTTGCTATTTACACGTTATTTACATATTATTTTCCTTTCCCACTTGCACTTTTAGAACTGCTTCTGGCTGTGGTAATCAAAGAAGCAGGTAACACAGAGGGGAACCTGGCACTCAGCGCACTGCCAAGAGGTGCATTTGTGCTCAGGTGTGCGTCGGGTGGTATGTGCACACACCTGGCACCTGCGGATCGCAGCCTTCCTCTTGCTTGTGGCAGGCATTTGCACCAGTCTGTGCCGATCCATGTACGCCCTCTGCTCAAGTCTGTCGGGAAGTGTTACTGGATGGTGCCTTGGAGTTGCTGCTGTCATCCTACCATATCTTTCAAGCAGCTGCTGAACACAAGTCCTGGCGAACAACCTCAGGGAGAAGGATTTGGGTGGCTTGACCTTCATCTTGTACAGGATGAAGGCGTTCAGCATTGTCATGTCTATGAGATGCAGAAAAACTTTCCTGTACCACCTAGTATTCTTCCTGAGGCAGTCAATCTCTCCAATCATCACGTCGGACTTGTCCACCAGCCGCATGTTGATATTGTAGTCTAAGACAGCATCAGGTTTCCTCACAGGGTCGCCTGTCCTACGGTCGGCCTTCCCACTGTCTGTCATTTCCCCCTTGTGTACGGTGGTGAACATGTGCACGACCCTCTTGTCATGCCATCGTATTGCCAGCATCTTCTCAGACTTGCATAGGTGCACGTCTCCTCGCTGCGAGGTTCCTGCCCCTGGGAATTTAGGGAAGTGGGCACGATTACTCTTGACAGTGCCGCAGGAGCCGATGCCGTGCTCTGAAAGGTATTTGGCAAGTTTCGGTGCTGTATAATAGTTGTCTGTATACAGCACATGATTCCCACCAAAATACCTTTCAAGGAGCACTTTCACTACACAGCCTGAGAAGCCAAGGGGGTGTGTTTTATCAAGATCGACAGTGCTGGCTGAATAAATGACGAAGTCAAGGATGTACCCCGTCTTACAGTCACACAGTACAAAGAACTTGATTCCAAAGCGATGGCGTTTGCTTGGAATGTACTGCACAAACCTAAGGCGTCCTCTGAACAAAACCAAGGATTCGTCAATGACAACCTTCTGAAAGGGGTGGAAGAATATCATAAACTTATCCTTCATTCTGCTCAGAATCTCCCGGATCTTCCAGAGTGGGTCGGTTTGGGAAGGTACATCGTTGTCGGCGAAGTGCAGGTTTCCCATGATGTTCCGGAAACGATCTCTGGCCATGTACTTATTGAAGGTGGTTGAGGGTAGTAAGGGGTCCATGGACCAGTATTCTTCCAACTCATGCTTCTTTGAGTGTGGCATGAGAAGCATGAGGGTGAAGAACACATACAGCTCCTGCACTCCCAGCATGGAGCACTGTTGCATCTTGGCTGCACCTGTACCACTTGCAGCACATTGTGATTCATACCTGTTGGTCTCATCACATATGTGCTGCATGACTTCGTCATCGAGGAAGGCCAAAAGGAAGTCCACACACTCAGCATCCTCGTCAAGAGTGAAGGCAGGCTGTATTCCTGAGGAACTCTCATCAAAATGGAGATGTTCAGGGACAAAATCGAACCCTTCCGTCAATGTGAAGGCATCCAGGATTCCCTGTTGTGGCAGTATAGGGTGGGTGAGGGTGGAGGGTGGCTGTGAGGCAGATTTATTAGGTTCAAGGTCACTCACACTGACCCTGGGTTGCCGTACAGCACTAGCAGCCCTTACTGTACTAGCAACTCTACTTTTACGGGTCAGGGATTTATCTCTTCCTCTACGGCCTGCCTTCACTGTTGATGCTGGTGGTGACTCCGACGACGAAGACTCCGGAGAAAATTCAGCAGAAGAAGAGGAAGAAATGAGTGAAGTGGGGCTTGGGGAATGGGGAGGTGAATCACCTCGGGACTCATGGCGGGCTGGGTCACGCGGGGCCATTGTTCCGGGGCTAACCCGCCGCCTTTTCATTCCCTTCCCAAATTCCTTCCCTTGCTGCACTAACGGCTCCTTTCCCTTGGAGCTAGGGATAACTTGGGACACTGAAGCACTCGTACTAGTAGTTTCTGGCACGATTTCCTCACCCGGCTCATCACACGAATCCCCCGAAGGGTCAAAGTCACTATCCATCATTACCATAGATAATTTGGCTAGTTCACGTTCCACTGCAGAGTCACTTAGTCCTTTCCTGCTTGCCCCACGAGTTTTTCTGGGTGTAGAGGTCACGGGGCCCTGTGCAATGGGCGCGGAAGCGGCAGAAATGGCGGGGCGCGAGTGCGACATGCTTTGACCACAGAGGAGGACAAGGAACTAAATGACGCGGCTTATCTGAGAAGGCAAGGGTTGACAGTGACAATGGGGCTAACAGCTGTTAACTTACATGCTAATAAATTATTGGTAGAAAATCTCGGCAATACATAAAGAAATAGGTAGTTCCAGGTGAATGTAAATGTCACTTAGGCTTCTCCCTTCCTTTCTGATATATATTTTTATTACAGAAATAGATTACAAGGCATAATTCAAAGGGGAAATTACCGTGGGAATGTAGCGAATGAATGCATGTGAGGTGTTGTCAGGTGATAATTAGCCAATTCCTGGTGTATACCACTATCACTTACCTTATTTTTTTTTGGTATATATTATTTTGTATAAGTATAGGGCATAGGGCTTATTTCAATGGATGAAATCTGTGGAAAAATCCGGGGGAGATTTGCTTAGTGCAGCACGGCCTGGGAGGTGAGAGGACAGGGTAATGGAGGGGAGGTAGGGAGGGGAGTGAGGAACAGGGGAAAATGGCTAAAATGTCAACAATGGATGGGAGTATAGATGAGATTTGGAGTGCTGATTAGTGCTGGACATTGGCAGTACTGTTAAATGATACAAGCCACCACTTGAAAGCCAGGGATAATTCAAAATAATGCAGAATCACAAAAGTGACACCCCACGGTATGATCCATTGCGCCCAAGTGTCACAAAATTGACGCCCCGCGGTTAAGGGGTTAAACTGACCAGAAGTAAGCAGCTACTGTACTGATGACCCCATGGAACCGCATTTTGTGTTATGAATTTTGTCTGCAACAATTTTATGATAATTTTCATACCGGTACCTTTATTTTCACTATGAACCCTGCTTGACTCCTCTACCAGAGCCTGTCGTCGGCCGTGTCGGGAATGATGGTCATTACATCTTCATTTAAAGACAAAACTCAGCATAACAGTTACTTCTGAGAGGTGATCCGTTTGTCATGCATCGCATTTACTGTACTGCCATTAGTGTAGTTATACTGCCTTGAGACTGGGTCAAAGACTAATGAAATATCTCTGTCTATGGCCAGACATTTTTAATTCAGACGATGGCCATGAACTAAATAATCACTCCATGTTCTCCTTTCCTCCACTGTCAGGCTGTCCTTTCTCTAGTTCATCAACCTCATTCATACTCGTATATCTGTCTACTGCATCCCTCCCTCTCACATTCAGTCTCCCCCCCTCCTTTCCCCTCCGCCTCAAACATACCCTCCACGACTCCATTCTCTACAGATGGGTAAACATCCGAGAATACTTCTAATATTTTTCTATATATCCTTATCAACATACCAGAAGTTCTTTATTTCTCAGTCAGGCCATTACGGTTGTTAATAAATCTGTGTTCACCTCCAGCGCTCACACAAATCCCATCCCTATGTCCGCAATGCAATAAGTGTCCAACATGCTGGGGCTTCTCGTTACTCCACTGAAATATAAATGTCTGGCTGACAGAGTTCAGAGTTTGTGTGTGTGTGTGTGTGTGTGTAAAGGAGTGGGATGGGGTAATGGGTTCAGAAGACTGTAACCTTCATCTCCCCTTGCAGATTATAGGCAGTGTATTTGCTATAGCAGTGATATTGTAACAGTTTGAAATGAGTGTAGCTGGAAGCTCTGGAGAGTATGACTGCTGTGGTGTATGTAAATACCAAAAAAGCACTGAATAGGAGTTGTTGTTGTGTGTGTGTGTGTGTGTATGTGTGTGTGTGTGTGTGTGTGTGTGTGTGTGTGTGTGTGTGTGTGTGTGAGAGAGAGAGAGAGAGAGGGGGGGGGGATTCTGTAGCAGCTTAATTTTAATTATCCTAAGTTTAGTCGCTATGAACCCGACCTGTCACTTCTACTAACCATTTTTGGCGATCAGGTTGGTAATGACCGTCATTACATTTTATTTTATAGACAAAATTCTGCCAAATGGTAATCTGTGGCCGGTGATAATTTGTTCAGCATCACATGTACCGCTGCGGCCAAGAGTAGATTTATTTGCCTGGACTCTGTTCAGAGGATGGATAGATCTATGTGTCTATAGCTAGACGCCTTAATCCAGAGTAGGATAGCCATGAACAAGTCACCTCCATGCCATCCTGTATTCCACCGTTTGCCTGTCGTCCCTCCAGTACACATCACTCATTCATATACCTATTTATGGCATCTCTCCTTCATTTTCAGTCTCCCCTCTCTTCCCATTCATCTCATTCATACGCTTTCCAACCTCGTTGTCTCCAGATGACCAAACATCTCAAGTTACTTGTAGTATATTCCAGGATGGTCGTATCATCGCTCTCGAAGTCCTTCATTTGTTAATCTCCATAAGCGATCACCACAAAATCTTTTTCGATAAATCAGACCCATTCCCCTCACATTTCACTTGTGTTAGGTTAGAAAAGTCCAAGCTTCACTTCAGTACAATTGATCGGAGATCGCAGAACTGTCTTGCAAAGACTTCTTTGATACCATGCTCAAATCCTTATCTCTGGCGGTCGCACCTGCTAATAAAACCTAAAGTATTCACACTCACCCACACCCCATTGTGTAGGCCACTACGGTTGTTAATAAATCTCTGTTCAGCTCCAGCGCTCATATAAATCTCATCGGTAACTCCACAGTGCAATAAATGTCCACTATCCTGAGGCTTCTCGTTGTACCAGTGAAACACAAATGTCTGGCTGACAGAGGTTAGAGTTTGTAGAGTGTGTGTGTGTGTGTGTGTGTGTGTGTGTGTGTGTGTGTGTGTGTGTGTGTGTGTGTGTGTGTGTGAGTGTGTGTGAACGAGTATTGGGGTAATGAGTAAAGAGAACGTGTAACGTCGAACTCTGCAGGTTATAAGCAATAGCCTATATAAGAGTAGTGATATTATAACATTTTAAAATGAGTGTGGCTTTGACGCACTCGGAAGTTTGACCGCTGAGTCGTCAGGAATCAAAATGAACACTAAATAGGAACTGTAACAGTTTTTATTGTACACAGTGGTTTCAAGAAATACGTATGTGAAGGAGAGAGAGAGAGAGAGAGAGAGAGAGAGAGAGAGAGAGAGAGAGAGAGAGAATTTTTGTAAGGGGTGTCGTAAACTGTCACAGAAGCAACGACGGACTGATGGATTTCGCCTTTGTCTCACGATATACATGAAAGTACTGGGTAGGAGTTTCTGTCATTGTAGTGCAGATGAGTAACACTGGCTCAGCTACAGTATTATCCATTTTGCACCACGGCCTGATTACATCCTGTGGTGGGGTTCAGTTCTAGTTGTGGTAGACATTTGAAGTAAGTGCTATGACCCTTTGACTCTAACTTGGCCTAAAACTGCCATCTCTCCTTGAATCACTTTTCCTTGACAAATTGGAGAAAGAAACACCGATGTGGAACTTAGTGTGAATTGACGTTTCGCCTCATAGCTTCCTCAGAATACGATTGCTGAATATACACCACATTTCCTGCATATATAGCAGAAGGCAGGGGGGTGAGGCATTGGCTAGGAGCCGTAGGGGGGGGGGGAGGTAGAGGAAGGTGAGGTCCAGGGGAAAGAGATCGCAGATCACAGCACAAGAACGGAGAGAAACAAGGGACAGGTGAAGTGGGAAATCCTTCCCCCATCGTACCCCCTCTGCCCTCTGCTATATATACAGGAAATATGGTGTATATCCAGAAACAGTATTCTGAGGAAGTTATATATATATATATATATATATATATATATATATATATATATATATATATAGATAGATAGATAGATAGATAGATATATATATATATAGATAGATAGATAGATAGATGATAGATAGATATATTAAATACATTATATATATATATATATATATATATATATATATATATATATATATATATATATATATATATATATATATATATATATAAGGAATTCATGAAGAAGGTTGGGGGATGCCTTTTTTCAGCAGTGGACTTTTAATGGCTAATGATGATGATATCATCATCTTCAGCCATTACAAGTCCACTGCTGAACAAAGGCCTTCCCCAACCTTTTTCACGAATTCCTTGACTGAGCTAATCTTTGCCACGTTTTCCCTGCAAACTTCTCTATCTCATCTCTCCACCTCCTGTCTGGCCTTTTTCTGCTACGCTTACAGTCTCTTGGTGTCCAGTCAGTCAACCTCTTTCATCATCGGTAATCCCTTATTCTTGCTATATGGCCTGCCCATCTCCATTTCTGTTCTTTTATAACTTCTATAATATCTTTGACTTTTGTCTGCTCTCTCCCCCAAGTTGATCTTTTCCTGTCTCTTAGAGATATTCCCAACATTAACCTTTCCATTGCTCTCTGAGAACGGATTAGTTTGTTTTTCATTGATTTTGTCAGTTTTCAGGTCTTATAACCATACGTCATAGCTGGAATTATACATTTGTTATATACTTTTCGTTTCATCCAAACTGTCAAGCTACTTTTCATAATGTCTTTATGTTTACCGAAACTTTCCATCCAATTGTAATGCGTCTTTTTATTTCGCTATCATTATCTTTCGTTAATTTTAGTATTTATCCCAAGTAATTGTGCTCCTCGACTTCTTCGAGATTTTCCCCGCTTTTTCTGATGACGAATTTTGGTGTTTGTGGATTAAACATTGGTTTTACTCCAGTTCATCTTTAGCCCTACTTTGAGACTTTCTCTGTTCAGGTCATTTAACATTTCTTGCAATGTCTCTGCTCTTTCTGAGATTAGGACAATGTCATCTGCAAATCTTAAATGATTTAGCTTTTCTCCACATATGTTCACTCCTTTGTTTTCCCAGTCTAGCTTTCTGAAAATACTTTCTAGGTATGCTGTAAATATTTTGGTGAATCTATATCTCCCTGACGCACGCCCTTCTCAATCTTATTTTTTTCTGAGTTCTTATGTACTTTAGCTGTAGCAGTTCCCTCTTCATATATATTTTCGAGCAGTTTTACAATGTTCTCATTTACTCTTTGTTCTCGCAATGAATTTATAATTGCTATGTGCTCCACTGAGTCGAACGCCTTTTCGTAATCAACAAAACCTAAGCACAGTGGTTTATTATATTATGTAGTTTTCTCATTTAGCTGATTCATTGTGTGTAGATGATGAGTAGTCGAATACCCGCTTCGGAATCCTGCCTGTTCACGAGGTTGGTTTTTCTCCAAATTCGTAGTTATTCTGTTCGTAAGGACTTTAGTGAAGAGTTTGTAAATGACTGATAATAAGCTAATGGGTCGATAGTTACTAATATCTTTTGAGTCACCTTTTTTTTTTTTTTTTTTTAAGTAAAATAACTATTGCATTACACCATGTTTTGGGATTTTTCTTCTTTTTTATACACTGAGTAAATAAGTGAGCAAGCCTGTTTTGTACTTCTGTCCCTGCATGCAACAGTAAATCTGCTACTATTCCATCTTCTCCCGGAGATTTCCCTCTTTTCATATTTTTAAGAAAAATATTTACTTCGTCTGGTGTTACCTCAGGTATTTCACTTGTGTCAACTGAAAAGTTAGCTATTGGTACTACGGTCTTTGATGCATACAGTTCTTTGTAAAATTCTTCAACCTTCTTCACCATCTTATCTCTGCATTTAATGACTTCACCGTTTTTGTCATTCAGTGATGTAATTTGTTGCTTTCCTAATGCCATTTTACTTCGGATCAGTTTCAGACTTTATCTTTTTTTGGTTTCTTTGATCTGATCCATGTTTCTCTTTCTTATATTTTCTTTTTGTCGTTTGTTGATAAGCTTATTTAATTACGCTCGTTCTAGTTCATCTTTCTTTGTTTTTACTTTCATTTCCTTTTTTTTTTTTTTTGTAATCTCGAGTATCTTTTCTGAATACTTCTTGGCTTTAGTTGTATTAGGTTTTCCTACTACCTCCGCTGATTCTCTTAGCACTTTTGCTGGTCTGTCATTCAGTTCATCAGTGTCACATTCAGCATCACTTACAGTCTGAAATCTGTTCCTTATTCCCAACTGATAAGCTGCTTTGATTTCGTTTACTCTTATTCGGCATATCCTTTATCTTTAATCATCTTCTTTCTTTCACTTTTAAAATTGAATCTGGCTCTGCAACCCACCATGCTATGGTCACTTACGATATGTACTTTGTTGATAACTGTGACATTTGTGATCGTGTTAATCTTATCTGCTATAATGAAGTTGATTTCATTCTTTGTTTCTCCATTTTGGCTTCTCCAGGTCCACTTTCTCCCTGTTCTTTTGTGGAAGAATGTGTTCATTGTTCTCATGTTATACATTTCAGCAAAGTTTACCAGCATTTCTCCTCTTTCGTTCCTTTCTCCTACTCCAAATTTTGTCATCCATGTTTCTCCATTTTTTTATTTCCCAACTTTAGCATTGAAGTCTCCCATGAGTATACTATATGTGATCGTTTCTTCTTCCATAATCTGGGAGCTGTCGTCATAGAATTTTTCAGTTTCTTCATCTGAGCTTTGAGAATTTGGTGCATATACTTGTATTACTTTCAGGGTATATTTTTTGCACAGTCGAATTACCACCAATGCTGCTCTGTCAGATACACTGATGAATTAACGATGTTGTCTGCGAGATTTCTGTTAATTAGAAATCCTTCACCACTAACTCTTTCATTTTGGCCTTCTCTGTAGTAAAATGGGTGGTTGTTGTCATCGAGCTGAATATCTTTTTCTTCTTTTCTGTGGGTCTCACTCAAACCTACAAAATCCCAACTAATTTTTTCCAGTCCAGCCATTAAGTTATCAAGTTCGTAATCTTCAGCGAGGCTTCTTACATTATATGCATAGATCTTCATTGATTTCAGATTATTTAATATTCCAATCTCTAACCTGTCAACACAGTGCCTACTCACTTTTGATGGCACACTGCCCGTAAGCACAGGAGGCAGAGCGGTTGGACCTTTAGTAGACTAACAGGAACGCCCGTCAAATCATTTGATTGCTGACCTATATGTTAAGTGGTAAGGCACATCCTTTCCATTTTTTTTTTTTTTTTATGAATTTACTTGTATGTTCACGTGATTAAGAAATTTAAATATCACTGGATTTTATTGTCCATGGTAAATCTTAGAATTTTTTTTTTAGGCTGATGATGGCAAGAGTAAAGCCGAAACGTTTCCAGTTAGCAAGATGTTCATCCCAGCGCTGGTATTCATCATCCTTATTAGACTTCGCATCCCACCTGGAGAAAGTATTGCTTCTCTCTCTCTCTCTCTCTCTCTCTCTCTCTCTCTCTCTCTCTCTCTCTCTCTCTCTCTCTCTCTCTCTCTCTATGTATGTATATATATATATATATATTTGCTGATATCAACAAGGAAAAGGAAACACGATTTATCCCGAGCACAGGAAAGCGCTCGGGATAATACGTGGTTCCTCTTCCATGTGGGTAACAGCACATCTATGAATCACGTGTTATTTAATGACTTAACTGCACACACACACACACACACACACACACACACACACACACACACACACACACACATATATATATATATATATATATATATATATATATATATATATATATATATATATATATATATATATATATATATGCAAAATAACCACAGGAGAAATGAAAGGAGCGACAGTGAGTACTTTCGTATATTACATCTTCAGACAGAGTGAGACAGACACGTAAAGGGTAGAGGTCTTTTATACACACCCGCAGCAGGGAGTGGCACACAGAACAAAGGAAGACCCGAATTTTTACCTGCGGCTTAACTTATGATCACCTACAGTAGGGAGTGGCACACAACGAAAGGATAACCTGAATCTAAAAATGGGCGATGCACAGAACAATAGGTACCTGTCTCTTTTCTTCCTTAGGGATGCACGTGACAAAGGGGGGGGAGGAGGAGGGGAGGAAAGGGGAGGGAGAGGGAGGGGGAGGGGGTAGGGGAGGAGGGGATGGGGGAAGGGGAGAGGGAGGAGGGAGGAGGAGGAGGAGGAGGAGAGGATAAATATTGCTGCTTAAGACCCAGAGTATTAATGCTAGGTGTGTCCCACACAGGTGTGACTACACTACCAGGACACGACAGGGAACAATCAGTGTTTAGTCTGGGGGATACTGCTTTAGAATTAATTCAGATAACAATTTATCATACTTAAAATGACCATAGCTCATGTTTACATTCTTTTCATATGTGCCAGAAATTAGACAAGATTCTATTACATTTCTTTCATCTAGGCTTTTTAATCTTGCTAGAATCTTGGAGCCTGTCCAGTCAATATGGTGATCACTGGATGCTTTGTGCTGAAATAAATCACTACTCTGTTGGGCTGTCCTTACACTGTATTTATGTTCTGAGATTCTAGTTTCCAAATCTTTTCCAGATTGTCCTATGTAAAATGTATTACAGTTTTTACACGGGATTTTGTAAACAACGCCTGAATTACTGAATGGGCTGTTCTTGATGAGTTTTTTTTTTTTTGATGGTGTTCTCATATTTGAATACTACTTGTACATTGAGTTTCCTCAGTATGTGAACAACATCAAGAAAATTTTCATGAAGGGGAGGACAAGGGTTCTTTGAATATTCTGGCGATCTGGCTTATTAGTTTTTCCCTTCCAGGAATCGTTTCTTGGCTGTATTGTGGCACTGAGTTAGTATACTCTGTGGATAATTTAGCTTCTTTCCAATAATCTGAATCATTTTTAGTTCATCATCTAAAAATTCTGGGTCTGAAATTCTATATGCTCTTAAGTACATGGATACAAACACAGATCTTTCTACATTAATGTGATGGTTTGAATAATTATGCACATATGACATAATATGGTTTCCTGTATACCTTAGTCTTCAAAACATTTTGGTCCCTGATAACTTTTACATCCAACAATGGCAATTCATTATCCATTTCATCTTATGAGTAAACTAAATCGATGGAACTAACGAATTTAATTGCAGGAGAACTTCATCAATGCGATGACTATTAGGCCAGAAGCACAGGATATCATCAACGTATCGGAGCCAAACTAAGTTTTGCTCCTTTACGGAGGTCAGTAAGTGTTTCTCAAATTATTCAGACCAAGAAATTTTAGATGAACTAAAAATGATTCAGAGCATTGGGAAGAAGCTAAAATATCCACAAATTATACTGACTCAGTGTCACAATACAGCCAAGAAACGATTCCTGGAAGGGAAAACTAATAAGCCAGATCGTCAGAATATTCAAAGAACCCTTTTCCTCCCCTTCCATGAAAATTTTCTTCATGATTGATAGGGCAAACTGGGATGGATTTGTGAAATTATCTTGCTGACATTCCATGGCAGTCTTTCTTCTCTAGTGATCCCAGTTCTACCCAGTCCCACATTTGCTACTTAATACTAGCTAGTATGGATTTATTCATACCAAGTCAACAGTTCACTAAAAGATCGAACTCTCCAAAATGGTTTGATGGCAACTGTGCCAGAGCAACAGCCCAAAAGTCATTAGCATATAACTCTTATTTAAAATCAAAAACATCTGAATCACTCTCTCAATTTAAAATTGCTAGAAATCATGCAAAAGCTGTATTAAATCTATCTAAATCAAATTTTCTTCAAAATCAAGCATCAAAACTACTTAAGAACCCTAATGACAAAAGAATATTCTGGTCAACTCTTAATTCTTTCAATAATAACTTTAACAAGTCATCTTCCATTCCCCCACTAAAATCTTCAGATGGCAACACTACAAATGACCCACGTGGGAAAGCAGATATCTTTGCCAGTACATTTGCCAGAAACTCTACCATAGATGATACCAGCCAGAATGTCCCAGTACTAGAACTTGACTCTCCCGAAACTGCCCCACTTAAAAAACAGACAAGATACGCAAAATCCATCCTAGACAATTTACCTACCAACAAAGCACCAGGCCCAGATGGAATTCTGCCAATTGTTTTGAAAAAGTGTTCCCCTGAACTTGCCTCTGTTCTAGCTAAATTATTCAGACTATGCATACGTACCTCTTTATTCCCAAATTCATGGAAAGAAGCCAGTATCCACCCAATTCCGAAGAAAGGAAGTTCCTCTGACCCCTCTGATTACAGACCAATAGCTGTCACATCTTCTCTTGGTAAGGTGTTTGGAACCTTAATTAACAAGCACATTGTTAAACATCTTGAATCCAACAACTTAGTTAGTGATAGACAATATGGTTTTCGCCACGAAAGATGCACCATTGACATACTCAGTCTCCTAACACATGCCATCCATCGGTCAATTGATCTACATGGAGAAACTCATGCAGTAGCCCTCGATATTTCTAAGGCTTTCGACAGAGTATGGCACAGTTCCCTTCTGTCCAATCTCCCTTGCTATGGACTAACGTCTTTTGTTCCTTTGATTTCTTCTTATCTTAGTGACAGGAAAATAAGAGTAAAAGTAGATGATGTATATTCAAATTTCCACTCAATTAACGCCAGGTTGCCGCAGGGGTCAGTTTTGGCGCCAACCCTATTCCTGGTTCATATTAATGATCTCTTATCTGTTACCCACAATCCCATCCACTCATACGCAGATGACTCAACATTACATAGTTCATTCACACTCAGACACCCATTTCTACCTCTCAACTCAGTACAGCCATCTCCATAAATCAAGACTTATCTATGATCAGTGAATGGGGACAAAACAACCTTGTCTCTTTTAATTCTAGTAAAACTAAATATATACAATTTACTAACAGACAGATATTGCCAGATTCGTACATTACCTTCAGTGCTACTTATATTCCCATCTCCAAAAGTATTGAAATTCCTGGCGTCTCACTTAACAGTGGCCTCAGCTGGACCTCTCATGTTAGATCACTTGGTAAAACTGCCTCAAAGAAACTTGGATTATTGTACAGAGTCCGTAACTTCTTCGCTGATGAGCAGTTAGCTATAATTTAAAAGAGTCATGTGCGCTCTCAGCTTGAATAGTGCTCACCCTCGTGAAATGGATGTGGAGAAGTTGCATTAAAACAACTAGACAAAATTCAGAACAAAGCTGTCAGAATTATTAACAACTCTGCCATTACAAATAAACTACCTCCCCTGCAAGTAAGAAGGAATGTTGCCTCCCTTGCATTATTTTACAAATATTTTTTTGGCAAATGCCCAGACGAAGTTGCGTCCATGGTGCCACCTTTTCATGCCTTCCCTCGTGCTACACGGGCATCTGGTAGCGCTCATGACTGGACTGTCACTCAGCCATACTGCAGAACTTCTGCCTATCAGAATTCTTTCATTCCCCGAACTGCATCTCTCTGGAACTCACTTCCCCTGAGTTGCTTCCCTTTAAATTTCAACCCACAGCTGTTGAAGTCTAACTGTTACAGATATTTTATACACAGAGGACACCATTAATCTGGTGTATGGATAATTTATTCATTTCTTTTTCCTTCCTCCGTTCTGTTACTATATATATATATATATATATATATATATATATATATATATATATATATATATATATATATATATATATATATATATATATATATATATATATATACATATATACACATATATATATATTATATATATATAAAACATACTGAAGAAACTTAATGTACAAGTAGTATTCAATTATGAGAACACCATAAAAAAAACCCTCATCAAGAACAGCCCATTCAGTAATTCAGGCGTTGTTTACAAATTCCAGTGTAAAAGCTATAACAAATTTTATATAGGACAATGTGGAAAAAACTAGATTCTCACAACATAAATACAGTGTAAGGACAGCCCAACAGAGTAGTGGTTTATTTCAGCACAAAGCATCCAATGATCACCATATTGACTGGGAAGGCTCTAAGATTCTATCAAGATCAAAAAGCTTAGATGAAAGAAATGTAATAGAATCTTGTCTAATTTCTGGCACATATGAAAAGAATGTAAACATGAGCTATGGTCATTATAAGTGTGACAAATTGTTATCTAAATTAATTCTAAAGCAGTATCCCCCTGACTGACAACTGATTGTTCTCTGTCGTGTCCTGATAGGGTAGTCACACCTGTGTGGGACACACCTAGCATTAATACTCTGGGTCTTAAGCAGCAGTATTTATCCCCTCCTCCTCCTCCTCCCTCCCCCCTCTCCCCTTCCCCCTCCCTCCCCCTCCCCATTCCTCCCCTCCTCTTCACCCCCCCTTTGTCACGTGCATCCCTAAGGAAGAAAAAAGATAGGTACCTATTGTTCTGTGCATCGCCCATTTTTAGATTCAGGTCATCCTTTCGTTGTGTGCCACTCCCTACTGTAGGTGATCATAAGTTAAGCCGCAGGTAGAAATTCAGATCTTCCTTTGTTCTGTGTGCCACTCCCTGCTGCGGGTGTGTATAAAAGACCTCTACCCTTTACGTGTCTGTCTCACTCTGTCTGAAGATGTAATATACGGTACGAAAGTACTCACTGTCGCTCCTTTCACTTCTCCTGTGGTTATTTTGCATACATACCTTCATGGTGAAGTGAACTCTTCACATATATATATATATATATATATATATATATATATATATATATATATATATATATATATATATATATATATATATATATATATATATATATATATATATATATATATATATATATGTTTGTCCAAGTGGAGAGGATGGAGGGTGAAAGACTGACGAAGAGAGTGTATGTGAGTGAGGTGGAGGGGGGAAGAGGGAGGGGGAGGCCGAGGATGAGATGGCGGGAGGGGGTGGAGAGGTATATGAGAGAGGGGCGTGTGAGTTGGGAGCAGGGCAGTGAAATGGCTGGGGACAGGGCGTCTTGGAGGCGATTTGTTTGTGGCCACCCCAAACGGGATTGAGGCGTCTGGCAAAATATATATATATATATATATATATATATATATATATATATATATATATATATATATATATATCTATCTATCTATCTATCTATCTATATATATATATATATATATATATATATATATATATATATATCGTTATTTTCGTTTCTAAAGGCTCCAAGATACTTGCACGCTTCGGCCTTGTTCACCTAATGGCTGCTTTCCATGCTGCTCGATCGCTGGCAGTCTCCCTATTTAGTCCCTTATCCCTGAGGCCACACTCAATGACCTCATCCCTGGACTTTTTAGGTCTATGTCTCGTAAACCTACCCCTAACGTTAACACTGGTCACTGTCTGCTTGCAATTGTCATCCTGCTTCCTCTCCACATATCCAAACCATCTCAATCTACCTCTCCTCATCACAACATCAATACACTCCAGTCCCATCCTACAGTACTTTTTGAAACTTCCATCGTAAATCTAGCCCCCTCCCCCCACACACAAGGCCTTGCATGCAAGGACGCACTGCACATCAACCTAATCATTGTCATTTTGTACGTTTGGGCCTGGAAATATTCTCTTTCTTTACTACCTAGGTCTCACTAACAAACAGCATTACACTCCTAGCACATGCCTTATATAAAGGTCCCACAGCACGGTGGGAGAGCCTTCTCCATGTCAGGAGAGGCAACAGTTTCCCAAATTTCTTCCAGCCACTCCTCACTCTAGCAAGTAACACGTCTCCAAAATAACAAAATTCTTCCACAGACTCGAGAGCCTCACCAGCAAGCTCAATCCTTTCACTTCTGACAATCTCCACATTCTCCTCCCGACACACCGCACACATGAGATCAGCATCATCTCACAGTCTACCTCTAATACCAGTACGGTGGCATCGCTTACTCAACTACTTACCACGAACACTGCAATTAATTCCCACGCCCTTGTGGCAAACCGCACATGGCAACACTCCCTCTTTTTTGGCAGTACAGCCAGCAACCCTAAATACCATCACCCATGTTATCGCCCGCCTTGTTTTGGCGTGCTTCTGTGTGTGTGTGTGTGTGTGTGTGTGTGTGTGTGTGTGTGTGTGTGTGTGTGTGTGTGTGTTCCCAAATTTATCTCATGAGCGGCTTGAGCTATCAACATGAAACCCTCAGGACATCAAGATGTGGCCAAAATCTTGGACGAGTTCGAAAATGGACACTCGGGGTCAAGGTCAGGGTCACCAAAATGGCTGTCAAAGGTCAACTAGTTTCTATAGCCTGCCTATAGCACCATGATAGCTCTTGAATGGCTTGAGCTATCAACATGGAACCATCAGGGTATCAAGATATGGCCAAAATCTTTAACTAGGCCAAGAGAATATTCTAGCGGGCGATTAGAATTTCGGCTCTCGAATGAGTCTCTTTCATTTATCTGCATTTACTCTCAATCATTTGAGCTCCCAAACACTCTCTCCACTCCCTAAATCTTTCCTCTGCCTCCCCTTCATTCTCTGCAAGCAACACCAAATCATCGGCATACAACATATCCCGCGGATTCTGTTAATCCTGATTCATCATTATACTGGTATCCACTGGGAAAAAAGGTAAAGCGAAATACCCCGAGCCCCTTCGTGTATTCACATCTTAAAACACCTCGTACATATTTACCTGTGTTTGGAACTTGCCCTCCTACCTTTGTTATTGCTTTATCTGATACCGAAACTTGACCTTTTCTTTTGTCACTTTCTTTTCCTTGTGCCTGAAGTTGGACCTTACTAATATTCTAATAACTGAAACGTCTCGGCGTCTGTTTGTTGTTCATCTGTCAATGGCCAGGTCGATGGTCCTATTGCGAGTACAGCAGTGTAATGAATCGATCAATCAATCATTTCCTGTGGCACTCCATGGGATGCATAGGGCCTCAATGAACTCTCTCCACCAATATTTGTCTCTTGCCATCTCCTTCAGGTCCCACCAACACTCCTCTCCTGCTTCTGTTATCATTGTCCTCAACCAGGTTTCCCTCGGCCTACCTCTACCTCTTCTTCCTCTGGCAGTCCACTCTGGCACATCCTGTATTAAACTGCCTTCTTTTCTGTATATGTGCCCCAGCCACTTCCAGCGAGACAGTCTCACATATTCATTAACTGGTTCCACTCTCGTAATATCCCTTACTCTTTCATTTGTAACTCTGTTTTGCCACTTTACCCCAAGAATCCTTCTCAGTATTTTATTCTCAAATCATAAGACTTTCTGATCTGTTGCAATTGTACTGTACCATGACTCATGCACATAAATTAAAATTGGTCTAACCATGGACTTGTAAATTTTCACTTTAGTATGTACCGAAAGCATATGATCATTCCAAACAGATTTCAACATTCCAACAGCTCGCCAAGCCTGTCTAATCCTCTCCTCAATTTCATTGTTTAATGATCCATTAGATGATACAATCGTTCCCAGATATTTAAAGTTTTCTACATTCTTCACCACATTATTCCCAATTACACAATCGATTTGGTTCTCCACGTTCACATTAATAATTTCAGTCTTTCCACAATTTATTACCAATCCCACTTTTTCTCCTTCTCCACCAGACAATCAAGCACCCTCTGCATCTCGTAAATACTTCCGCAAATCAGTAGCCTACGTTATCATCAGCATAGTCCAAATCCATCAGCTTCATATTTTCTTTCCAGTTAATTCCTGCACCTGGCATTAAATGAATAGGATAAAGAGTTAGTCCAATGCTGGATTTGGAAGGGGCATCTTTCCTATCACAACCTTCTTTCCGATCGTCAGTATGGGTTCCGTCAGGGACGCTCCACTGGCGATCTTCTCACCTACCTTTCAGACTCCTGGTCATCCTCCTTTCGGAACTTTGGCGAAAGCTTTGCCATTGCACTTGACATCTCAAAGGCTTTCGATCGAGTCTGGCATAAATCTTTAATTTCCAAACTGCCCTCCTACGGTTTCTATCCTTCTATCTGTGCCTTCATCGCTAGCTTCCTTTCTGGTCGTTCTATAGCCGCTGTTGTAGACGGCCACCGTTCTTCTCCTAGATCTGTCAACAGTGGTGTTCCTCAGGGCTCTGTCCTATCACCAACTCTCTTCCTTTTATTCATCAATGATCTTCTAAGCTGTACATCTAACCCTATCCACTCATACGCTGATGACGCCACCCTTCACCTTTCCATTCGGTTCCCGCAACGCCCATCTCAACAGTTACTTCAAGAAACAAGGGATGAGGCTATGGCACACCTAATGTCTGACTTGGCTCGTATCTCTGACTGGGGTAAAAATAATATGGTTGTCTTTAATGCATCTAAGACTCAGTTCTTACACCTATCAACCCGACATAATCTTCCACAGGTATACCCATTAATGTTTAATAATATTCAGCTTAATCCTGCATCATCCTTGAACATGCTTGGGGTTTCATTTACTCGGGACTTATCTTGGAAAGATCATATTACATCTCTTGTAAAATCTGCTTCCAAGAGATTGGGTGTGCTAAGCCGTCTCCGCTCGTTCTTTACCCCTGCACAATTGTTGACTCTATACAGGGGTTTTATCCGCCCCTGTGTGGAGTACAACTCTCATGTGTGGGGAGGCTCCCCACATACAGCTCTTCTCAATAGGGTGGAGTCAAAGGCTTTTCGTCTCATTAACTCTCCTCGTCTTACTGACTCCCTTCAACCTCTGTCTCTTCGCCGCACTGTTGCATCTTTATGTCTTTTCTATCGCTACTTTAATGGTCATTGCTCCTCTGAACTGTCTGCTTGCATTCCTCCACCTCTACGACGGGCGCGTAGCACCCGTCTGGCAGCAAACTCTCATCCCTTTTCTGTCCAAGTCTCTAATGCAAGAGTTAACCGTTACTCCCAGTCTTTCATTTATGCAACAAGTCAGCTCTGGAACTGTCTCCCTCTATCTGTATTTCCTGCTGCCTATGATCTCCAGTCTTTCAAGCGCAGTGTGTCCAGGCATCTCCAAATGATCGGATCTTGAATTTGGCTCTCTGTTGTGTTTTGTTTTTCTCTTGGAGGGAACTGTTACTGCGGGCTCATGGCCTTTGGTTCCTTCTTCCTCGCATTAAAAAAAAAAAAAAAAAAAAGTAATGTTTGCCGGACTAGATGGATAGACTGCACTAAATTTCTGACATTCAAAGGAACCTCACTTCATAGATACTGGGCTGTTGAACTGGTAACCTAAGTAATATTTGAGGTTCAGCACCAGCATAACACTGCTTCCCACTATGGCTAGGATATATAGTGTAGATCAGTAATATTTTGCAGTTTAAGGATCTTAACCTAGGAGCAGAGAAGTAGATGACTAGGTCAGCTGTGAGAACCCCTTAACATGAAGCTGCGATGCTGGTCTTCTGATTGCAAGACGGGATGAGATTTCATACAGCGTTGGTGTCTGGTTGCACCTGAAGGACTGAGCAAAGTGGGAATAACGGCGGGAGTGGGTTTGTTGAAGAGGGAGTGTGAGTGCAGTGGCACAGTGACCATATGGCGGCTTAAGCCAAGCGTCAGGTGTCTCTAAGCATCCTTATTGATGGTGATGGCCCGTGTAGGCTATGACATGGGTTGCCACTATATGTAATGACAGGCACAAAAGCTTCCTTAACATTCTTTATCGCCAACTCATAGTGAGGTGATTTTCATCACTTTCCTTCCTGATGCATCGTCAAAAAGAACATTTAAAGGAAGGTAAGAGTACCAAACTACTTTTAACTTTCGAATACTTGTCAGCAGAGCCAAGGATGAAAAAGTAATGATATGTTAGATGAGTTTTTGTCCCAGATTATAGTGTACAACTGGTCAAACAACTTATTGATGAAGGCTATGACACAGCATCCAAGCAATATGTGTGTGTGTGTGAGAGAGAGAGAGAGAGAGAGAGAGAGAGATGGTGTAACAGCAGGGGAGGAATGGATGGTTAAGAAATGCCTGGTTGTTTAGGTCTGCTGCTGACACCTTGATAACAGCCAGGGAAGGATTCAGAAAAATGGTTATGGTAGATACACTGAGTCGTAATCTGACTTTTGATATTTCATATTACCTTTTCCTTGGCGATTTACTTTACACAGTTCAGCCCAGTATCCTTTAGAATGTTCTCGAGACCAACACAGAACATATTAAAACGACATAAAATGTTACAAGAGAATGTTAATGGCCATTGTGCATAAAAGATCGCTACGGAACACGCGCAACGAAGCCTCCAGCGAAACTTGAAATACTATCGCAAATAGGATTTCTTATTCTAGGAAGAACAAGAAACATGGAATACTCTGTACCCGAGTTTCCGTGTCCGTCTTCAGAAAACCAAACCAAAGATACAAGGTACCAATCCTACCTGTGCCAGAGTGAACTGACTCATGGCAAGAAACTGATATCGAGAGGAAAGAACCACAGAAGAAAGTGTTTGGGACGTTTTTCCTGATTCACTCAGGTTTGAACACACACACACACACACACACACACACACACACACACACACACACACACACACACACACATTCATTAATGATCACGCAAGCTCATCTCACACACACACACACACACACACACACACACACACACACACACACACACACACACACACACACACACACACACACACACACACACACACATCTTAATGACTGTGATAAGATCACACACACACACACACACACACACACACACACACACACCTCAATGACTGTGGTAAGATGAACACACACACACACACACACACACACACACACACACACACACACACCTTAGTGACTGTATTAAGATCATCAGACACACACACACACACACACACACACACACACACACACACACACACACACACACACACACACACATGGCCTTCAACCGTAACTCGGTGACGTGAAGTTCGGGATTTACATAATTGTGTTGATGGTGCCGCCTGGGTATGTATGAGCCCTCCATCCCACAACAACAACAACAACAACTATTACTTTAAACCAGTTACCTGTTAACAGAGAGAGAGAGAGAGAGAGAGACTAGACGGTACATAGTCTGGTGTCATTATCTGATACGTCAAATTCAACTGGGAACCGCAGGTTCATTTTGTGATATAATGTGTTAGAATGGGCCTGTGTGAAGACAGAAGGCAGCTGCATTTTAAGATTGCCTACTCCTTGTGATGTGAAGCCTACATTTACATGAGAGAGAGAGAGAGAGAGAGAGAGAGAGAGAGAGAGAGAGAGAGAGAGAGAGAGAGAGAGAGAGAGAATATACTCTTACGTAAACTGAGAGATGTTTTATGAATTTGTTTCAAGTATGATGTCAGTTGTAAAAATTTCAGCTCTGAACCGAGTTGTGTATGTCAAATGAAAGATGTTTTTAATAGTTCTTTTATACTGCCCCAAAACTGTGTCAGAGTCTAATGAGATCTTCCTAAGTTTAAAGATGCTAACAGGTGCCGGCGGGAATTTTATCGTCATTTTAACCCATGCAAGTTGCCCGGCTGGATATTGATGGGTGACGGCAAGAATTTCTGTGGGTTACAGTAATGCTGAGCTCTCGCCCGCGTCAGCAAGTGTTTGATGTAGACGGTGCCTTACTTTGGAGTCCAGGACGTGTAAGATCTAAAGCCGGGTACACACACGCGAACAGAACATCGTAATGTAACCCCGTCGTGTAACAAAAACGCCTGTGTGGACGGGACCTCGTAACGTCACTGTGTAACACCCGAGCGAACATATATGTTACGCGTTGGGGTTTGCTCCCAATCCACCAATTGTCGGTTTTTGCGCGTCGCATCAAAGGATGTTACAGGGTGAGGTTACGCAATGTGTGGACGGGACGTGTGTCCGACACCTATCAACTGGGTACAGCCGCTACACCGAGTCTGCTCAGTAATCAGTATGAGGCTGGTCCCTAAACTTAAAAATATATAACACTGGTTTTTAGAGTAATGTACCACAGGGATCGGTCATATTCGAGTACACGGAGGAATCACTCAAAGCCATGAAACATGTTTCAAACCATTGGAACTTAAAAGCGAAACAGTATATGAGCCATAACGAGGTGACTTTGTGGTTTATCTGTAGTCCGCTGTCAGTCCAAGTATACCCACAGTACGGTACATACGTGGGAACACTGTGTGCCTTACCACCATGGCTGAGTGGAGTGAAAATACTGTCCTTCAATTCATAAGTTATTACGAGGAGAAGACCTTATTGTGGGATACAAAACACGCAGGCCATTTTAATAAGATACATCGCAATGATCCGTGGATAGAGATAGCCCAGAAAACGGGGAAAACAGTGGAAGAATGTAAGAAAAAGATGACATCCTTGTTAGCGACTGTGGGAAATATTTTCCCCCAGAGCAGTTGCGCTCTCTATTTCAACATAGTTATCCCTGAAGAGAGAAACCTGGACTGTACATAGGAAAAATCATCTGATAAATTACCAATATGCTGGGAATCGAACCAGGGACTCTCAGGTGAGAGCCAGGCAGCATACCACTACACCATGACCAGGTAAAAGTTAACTCACGTTGTCACAATCTTGTAACCAACGTCCCTCCGCCCCCACTGTGGGCATCAAGAGGATGAGTTAACCCCCTGGCACTCGGACAAGTAGATGCTTTTAATCTATCCCAAGCACTTACGGCAAGCCAGAATGAAGAGAGAAACCTGTACTGTACAATGGGGGCGGAAGGACGTTGGTTACAAGATTGTGACAACGTGAGCTAACTTTTACCTGGTCGTGGTATAGTTGTATGTTGCCTTGCTCTGACCTGAGAGTCCCTGGTTCGATTCCCAGCATATTGGTAATTTATCAGATGATTTTTCCTGTGTACAGTACAGGTTTCTCTCTTCATTCTGACTTGCCGTCAGTGCTTGGGATAGATTAAAAGCATCTACTTGCCCGAGTGCCAGGGGGTTAACTCATCCTCTTGATGCCCACAGTGGGGGCGGAGGGACGTTGGTTACAAGATTGTGACAACGTGAGTTAACTTTTACCTGGTCGTGGTGTAGTGGTATGCTGCCTGACTCTCATCTGAGAGTCCCTGGTTCGATTCCTAGCATATTGGTAATTTATCAGATAGTTATCCCTGGTTAAAGGCAGAGGAAAAATTGAGACCGTTGTTAATTGTCCAAGCGGTTTTAATAACCCAGAAATTACGTTCTCTTTAATAATTCTTGTTATTGATAAATTAAATGCTACTGCATTTAACCCCCGTGGACAACTATACATTGTAAATACATGTAATTATGTGGTATTTTCCACTGACCTAAACTGCGTCTGCACGTTAGATGACGTGGCAAGTAGGGAAAGATTCTCCTGTTTAGCAGATGTGGAATTAAGATATTTACACAGTTAAAGGGAATATTTGGTCTAACTTTAGTTTAAGTAAAACTAAGATTAATTTGTTAGATTCGCCCTGTACATATCATGATATAATCTAACTGTATTTAGTACTGTAAATAATTAATAGTTGGCAACCTACCATTCTATGAGGGAGGTAGGTCCTGCCGCACACCTCACTCTGTTCCTAGATCTTGTGGAGTTAACACTCTGTTCCTAGTCACTCTCAAGCTAAGACGGTTGTACATACGCACCATAAGGACGCTTGCTTGCTCAAGCAATTACACTAAGCAGCCTCATCATCATCGGTTATCGATCACTCCCTCTTCACTAGCTAAGTAACCATTACGAATTGGCCAATTCAAGGGGGGATTAGCTATGAGATAGAAGAGAAATAGTTATTGTAGGTGAGTTAAGGTTAAGTTACGTTTCGCCTAACTCTATGAGACTTGTTTGATTTACTTAAGAATAACTTTATAGACGAGTAACGACCTACGAGTTGTTTATTAGTAAATACCAGAAATTTCTTACATAGCGGTGCCCCGGCAGGGATACCGACTTGTATACATTAAATATTTTTCACATTTTGGTTCCCAGAAAGAGGGCCCCGATTTGTTTACTAGAACTATTAAACATTTTTCACAGCGACTATGAGAAGGGAGAAGACCAAGATGAAGAAGAGTATTGGAACAGACAAAGGTGAGTGCAGGTGGGTGATCTGTAATGTAATTATTTACTATATGTATATTTTGTATCAAATTTAGAAAATTGCAGACTGAAGGATTGCTTGTATTTTTTAGCTGCTGATGAGGTCTACAAAAGTATGTAGTTTGCGTTCAAGAGCATGCAGTTCCTTTGGGAGAAGGACAAGCCTAGAGAAACAACAAGCACAGTAAGTTCATTTGTATTATTTTTAAAAGACTTGATACACAGCTAAGATATGACCTGGTGGCCGTTGGCTCCGACTTTTGTGCCTATTATAGCGTACCTCTATGCATACACAGTGTATTTCACGGACTGACTCCGACTGATAGAGGTGGGACGCATGAAAGCTTGCGACGCTACGAGGTTCGGTTACGGACTCATCATTTCCACACCTTGTTACGCGTATCTTCGTCGCGCAACACGGCCTTGTTTCGATACGGTGTTCTGTTCGCGTGTGTGTACCCGGCTTAAGGGTATCTTGCTGAAGTGACCAGTAATATTCAAGTATGTTAGACGATTTGAGATCTCTCGCATCATTTTTCTTTCACCTAAACGTGGTGCAGATTTTCGACCTTTTTTCAGAGTAATTCACGCAGCTCAGTGGCAGTTAAGACAGTGCAACAGTTCTACATTCCTTCTATTGTAAACTACTTCATCGTGACTAACATCCATTCCTTGTACACCTGCGGACAGAAATTCGTGATACAGGGTAATCTGCCACCAGAGGTCAGGTTAATCGCACACGTCTACCCCTCCCAACTCCCCCTCCTTACCCCCACCAAAACAATGATTTGTTAGGCGGATGGATCGGAGATGTGAAGCTTCCCCTCACTCTCACATCTTGCCGCATGTAATGTTACTTTCATTTATCTTACTATCAGGTATATTATCAAGTGCATAGATCCATCTCCATTTCCATGAGAAGTGATTATATCAAAGTTTTAGCAGATATCAATACAGTGACCTTAAAGTATAGACTCTGGTTTCCAAAAAGTTATCCAGCGTGTTCTAAGCGATAGACTAAAATCCAAGTAAAGGTTAAAATATATATGGCCAGATAAGTCCCTCTCTTGCCTTGTCATGTGGACAGCCACATATACGAGTACACTTACTTCATCCACCTACCCACTCAACCCATCCAACACAACCCACCGACCTCACCCCTGCCACCCACCCAGCCCATCGATCCCTGTTATCCACCCTGCTAACCCCGAATGCCACACACGAAATTTACTCCATGATGCCACTCAACTTATTTACTCATTCACTTCTCCACCCTGAACCCATCCAGCCACCCAACCCAACCACCCACTTAGATCATCCCGACCACGCAATCGTCTCAGCCACCCTGGCTACCAACGGTGCCCACTCACCCTGGCGACTCACTTTGCCTATACATCCCAACAACCCGTCTTGCCCACCGACCCCTACCACCCATCCTCACCACTCACGAATTCTACCCACCCTTCCCACTCATGAATTCCACCTACCAAGGTCACCCA
>NC_137039.1:13277023-13332023 GCF_032717465.1 Coenobita brevimanus | reverse complement strand
TTCCCACCTAGCGTGAATCGACGAGAGGTTTAGCGTGTGTAGCATCGGTCCTAGGCACCGACTCCCAGTTTCCGCTTAGCCCCCTCTATTGACCAGTATTTCTTTTCGTTTTTTCCCTTTGAGTTTAGTTTAGCTTGTGAGTGAGCGAGTGAGTGTACAGTATTCTCTTTGTTATTTTGAATTCATTTTGAAACGTGTAACGTATATTTGTTTCATTGTAATTAATAAATTTTCAGTTCTTTTACTTGAGCTTAATGTAATGTAAACTTGTGTTTTATTTCTCCACATTAAGCTTATTTCACTTATCGCTCCTAGTTTGCATAAACGCTTTGCATTATTCATAACTGGTACTTAGGCCAGTCCTTTTTATTAAATTAAATCCGTTGTGAAACTTAGAGTTTATGCACCAGCAAGAAGCTGCTTATCATTCATAGCATTAGTTATTGATTGTCAGGGGTGGAGTCACTTTCTCATGAGGCTAGCCGTACTAAAAACAGCATTTGTGAGTAATTAGTCTCTATTGTGTACTGCTGAGAAAATAAATTCTCGTCCTTAGAGAATCGGCGAAGTAAGCCGAAATAAAGAATCAGTCATTGCTTGATTCTCACAAGTCAATTCTTTGTCCCTGTTCTCAAGCAACATTTCAAGTATTATTGAATATTATTCTTTAATAATGCATATTCACAAAAACCCCGTGACAGATAGGATGGGTGGATGGGCAGGGTGAGGTGAGTTGGAAGTGTTCAGGGAGAGGTGGGAGGGTTGTATGGATGGATGAGATGGATGGAATTTTGGGATTGGAAAGGTTGGGTGGAATTCGTGAGTGGTGAGGATGGGTGGTAGGGGTCAGTGGGGAAGACAGGTTGTCGGGATGTGTGGGCAAAGTGAGTCGCCAGGGTGAGTGGGCACTGTTGGTCGCCACGGTGGCTGAGACGATTGCGTGGTCGGGATGATCTAAGTGGATGGTTGGGTTAGGTGGCTGGATGGGTTCAGGGTGGAGAAGTGAATGAGTAGGCTAAATGAGTTGAGTGGCATTGCTGGGTGACTTCGTGTGTGGCATTCGGGGGTTAGCAGGGTGGATAGCAGGGATCGATGGGCTGGGTGGGTGGCAGGGGTGAGGTCGGTAGGTTGTGTTGGATGGGTTGAGTGGGTAGGTGGATGAAGTAAGTGTGCTCGTATATGTGGCTGTCCACATGACAAGGCAAGAGAGGGACTTATCTGGCCATATAAATTTTAACCATTACTTGGATTTTAGTCTATTGCATAGAACACGCTGGATAACTTCTTGGAAACCGGAGTCTATACTTTAAGGTCACTGTATTGATATCTGCTAAAACTTCGATATAATCACTTCTCATGGAACTGGAGATGGATCTATGCACTTTATAATATACCTGATAGTAAGATAAATGAAAGTAACATTGCATGCGGCAAGACGTGAGAGTGAGCGAAGCTTCATATCTCCGATCCATCCGCCTAACAAATCAGTGTTTTGGTGGGGGTAAGGAGGGGGAGTTGGAGGGGGTAGACGTGTGCGGTCAACCTGACCTCTAGTGGCAGATTACCCTGTGTCACGAATTTCTGTCCAGAGGTGTACTTATCTCTTGTTACGCCAACCTAAAGTGAACAGAATCTATCTCCGACCTCGAAACCCAGACTACTGAATCATCCTTAACCCACCCAGTCCCGACCACTTTTTCACCACTGGTACCCCCCAATCCCGACCATTTTTGGACCCAAATTTTTTTTGTTAAAACTTTCGCTTTTGGTCAGAAACAATGGTCAATCACGAAGAAAATGTTCACCGGGATCCATAAGTTGCCTAAACAGGTATAGCTTCATCACACCTGGTACCGTGTTCTCTGTAGGTGGTCTGAGGCTCTCATGTTTTCTATGGTATTATAAGTCTGGGAAACCAATGAAAGTAAGTAGATATGTATTTATTACAAACATAAAAACATGTGATACAAGAGTAAATTGGATTTTATACAAAAATAGAGGTGAAATAAGCATTGTACCATCGGGCGAACGGAGCAAAGTCGACCAAACTGTTCATGATGAATCGCTAACATTGCTGAATCATGATACATATCATTTTTTCTACTTACATAATACATCTCCAATAACGTTATACCATTTTACATTTTATTGAACTGTTTTTACGTATTCACAGGCCTTTCAATAACATTTAGCGTAATGTTAGCGCTTATTTACGTAGTGAGTGAACTCGCTGTGACTGTTGTTTCAACTCGTATTGTGTTTTTTCAACTTGCATAATACTTTCCTAATAACGTTATACACTTTTCCACTTTAGAGAACTGTTTTGAGATAGTTTCAGGCTTTACGTAAAGATTTAGCGTAATAATAGCGCATAATAACACAGAGGGTGAAGTCGCTATGAGTATTATTTCAACTTACAACCTATTTTTGTACTTATATAATACTTCTCCACTAACATTACACATGTTTCCACTTGATATAATTGCTATCACATAATAGGAGACCTTACTATTCTACTGAGCGTCATATTATCGCATATTTACACAGTGAGTGTTATTGCGATATCATTTGTTTCATCTTACACTAGTATTCAACTTATAAATTACTTTCCTACTAACATTACACCCTTTTCCACTTTATATCATTCCTATCACATACTTACAGACCAGAATGTTCTACTGAGCGTAATATTTTCGCAGATTTACACAGTGGGTGTACTCGTGACATCAATTGTTACAACTTACACTATTTTTCAACTTATACGTTACTTTCCTGCTAACATTACACCCGTTTCCACTTTATATTCTTGCTATCACATATTTACTGACCAGAGTGTTATACTGAGCGTCATATTTTCGCAGATTTACACAGTGGGTGTAGTTTTGATATCACTTCTTTCAACTTAAAATATTTCTCAACTTATACATTACTTTCCTGCAAACATTACGCCCGTTTCAACTTTATATAAGACATAGAAAATACTGACTGGCCTTACCATTATACTGAGCGTCATATCGCCATCCCACACAGTTTCAGTAGTGTAGGAAATTATGGTACTCTCTGAAACATGGCTGAAGGCACAACGCAACATTGGTGGTGGTGGGGGAGGTTGGGGAAGTGGATAGCGGCGCCTTTCATCACTCTCACTTCTCTTCCCTCTCGCTTTTCCTTTACCCTTTCCCTTCCCTTTCCTTCCTTTCCCCACATCCTGGGGCTGTGGGGAGAAAGTTTGGGAATATTGTGTGGCAAAAGACTTGCTGGGGAGTGGTTCCACCTCCTCTCCCCTAGGCCTACGTGCACCACGTGCTCATGCTGCCTCCCTTACACCACTTTCCCTTTCACCCCGCACTCCTGCCACACCACTTTCCCTTTCACCCCGCACTTGCCTTCTCGCCCCACCTTCTGATCCTCAGGGTGAGATTTTTTCCTTCCCCAACCACGAGGCAACATCACATCCTAAGCCGCCGTCCTCGTCCTCGTCCTCGTCCTCATCAGAATCTCTCTCTAGGGGATGGAGAGAGGTCCGTGCAGGTGGTTTGGGTGCAGGCTGGCCTTCCCTTGCCTTACGATATGTCACATACCACTTTTTCCGGGGCGAAGGGACCTCCTCATCACTGCTTGTTATTTCTTCCTCTGGCTGGACATAATCTCGGTCCACCACATCATCATAAAGTGGAGAATCACTGTCTCCAGTGAAGGCCTCCAGGGCGGATGCTATTTCGTTGTCTGAGAGACCTTTCCGTGCCATGTCTGACCTGGGTCACTGCTAACAGGTGAGTGACCGAGACAAGGGCGAGCACAGGTCACGCGGGGTCTGGGATGCTGCCCGCCTGGCGGCAGGTAGGGGTGGCTTGGGTAGGTGGGCGAATCGAAAATCTCGTGTGAATTTTGAAAATTGTGGAAATTATGAACCTTGCAGTTGCAGGACGTTGAAGTACGTCAACGGGATTGGCAGTGACAAAACGTAAGGACGTGGAAGTACGTCGATGGGACGCCGCGGGTTAAGTAACCAGTACCGTATTATTTAGCTGGTTGGAGGGATTAATATTTTTGCCTCACTAGCTAGGAATCGCAGACTACTGAATTTTACTCAGGTAACCAATAATATTCAGGTGAGTTGGCAAAATTGAGATCGTGCTTCACTACTTCGAAACATGGTATGTGTGTGTGTGTGTGTGTGTGAACTGCAGCCAACACTGGAATATATGATTTTGATGAAACTTGACAGGATGGTTGGAATTCGGTTCGAGATGGGAGAGTTTCATTTTTGTGTCAATTGAAATTTTCTGAACTTTGGGGGTGTTTTGGCCCCAAATAATTATCCCTACTATAGTCTCGCCAATCTAAAACCAAGGTTTGGGTGGAGTCCAGCCGGGGATTTCCCGACGTACAGCGCTGCCTTGTTTCCTACACTCTGATTGGCTAGTGGCTGACCTGACACCGTTAGAGTTCGTCAGCTCACATCTCGCCACCTGGCCTGACATGACTTCACCCACTTCTGTGTGTGTGTGTGTGTGTGTGTGTGTTTGTGTATGTGTGTGTGTGTAAAGACAAACTAATTTAAGTCATAAATATAATTTAAGTTATATATATAACAAAGTGAACAGTGGAAGCACGTGACAGAAGCTTAAATCTCCCTCCAATGGATCAATTCCTAGTATGGGCCTGGATGTTGCCGCTCGTGAGTGTTTTAACTTATTTATTTCTATTAAGAAAATAGCGTATGTTCTACTGATTCCTTCAAATTATATTATAAACGTAATTGTTACATTATTTACCCAGCTTAGAACTACCGTGAAAGTCGGTAAAAGTAACCTCATTTTTTCAGCAACTGTAAAATATGTATGCCACGTTTCTTTATTGATGTACAGTCGTGGCCATAAATAATCATCTATCATCCTCAACGCCGTGCCTCAGACTGGCTCCTTTATGCGCGTCAAGTCACGCTGGAGTAAGAGGGGCTGAGAGGGAGGGGCCAGAGAGAGAAGGGAAGGTGGGTGGGGAAACGAGCAATGGTGCTGGGGTGGAGTGAGGGAGGGGAGGGAGGGGAGGGAGAATGAAATGCGAAATTGCGACAACATAATTTGTCTATTTTCTTTCATTCAGGGCATCATATAAAGGAGTTACTATTCGGTAGATAAAGCTGCATTACACCTTGTTTAGCGGCGTCAGATAACAAGCTTTAGATAGGTGGTGATGTCAAGGACTAGCTCGTGAGAGAAATGTACTGACGTGACATCAAACATTTGTGCGGAGCCAGATATTTGTGTTTACCCGTGTATTTTGACCTCACACGGAGAATGGAATCTGGATGGCTTTGACTTCCGTAATGTTTGTATAAGAAACGTCCTCTACCCTTACATGTAATTAATTTTTGGAACTAAATAATATATGCAACTTTTGACATGGCTGTGTCCACAGTAAATATGATCTCTCTCGCGGTATACGGTACACTCCCTCTATAGAGTCACCATCATGATAATTCAATAATTATTTAATGACATCTCTATATGAAAAGGCTTTTTAAAATAATTGCACATAAAAGGTAAATAAATTTGATGTCTGTGCTCATGGGTGGATATGGTAACGTTATCGCTCATTATCTATTAGAGGGAAAATGAAACAAAATCTTACCCAAACTCCCAGAATATATCAATGTCAGTGTCTACCGACACTGGTCAAGCCAGTGGCCTCATGCCTTAAAAACCTCATGCAGACGTCGCGGCACCGGGGAAACAATGTTGTTGATGGTTTGCTGGTTTTGTTTGAACAGCTCCCACTCGTCTTTGGTGAGCTGGAGGAGGTGGGCCCCCTTCGTTCTCTGGCATCCACGCATAAGGTGACCAGATTTATTGGAGCTAAAAGTGGGACAATGTCACGTGTGTGTGTGTGTGTGTGTGTGTGTGTGTGTGTGTGTGGAGAGAGAGAGAGAGAGAGAGAGAGAGAGAGAGAGAATGTGAGTGTGCGACGGCTGCTACGCAACACCTCACCCTCGCCCTCGGGCTGCTAATCAAACACTAACGTCTCAAACGAACTCTAGAAACTGAGTAACCAATATACAGCACAGTAGTGACAGTAAGGTGAATTGGCCCACCAAAGTTACCAGTTAGTATTATAAATTTTATATTAACAATTTGGTATTTCACTTGGTTTGGATTATGCATAATTATACTAATTCATCATAATTTCATAAAAGGTCATTTTATATCTAATGTAATATTAATTTTCTAAAAGCGGGACATTTTACATAATTTGCCCAAAAGCAGGACATTTTAGTCACAATTAAAAAAGCGGGACAGGTTAAAAAAAAAAAAAAAAAAAAAAAAAAAGCAGGACCGTCCAGCCTTTATAAAGGCGGGAATCTGGTCGCCTTATCCACACGTTGACAATCTGGGCCGACAAAATCTCGATGACTCTGCACTAATATTTGATACTTTTCTCAAGAGCCAGTCCTTGACATCACCACCTATCCAAAGTTTATCTGACGCCGCTACACAAGGTGTAGTGCAGCTTTATCTACCGAATAGTAACTCCTTTATATGATGCCCTGAATGAAAGAAAATAGACATATTATGTGGCCACAACTTCGCATTTCATTCTCCCTCCCCCACTCCACCTAAGAACCATCACTCGTCCCCCCACCCACCTTCCCTTCTCTCTTTGGCCCCTCCCTCTCAGCCCCTTTTACCCCAGTGTGAGTTGCCGCGCGTAAGGGAGCCAGCAAGAGGCACGGGGTACACGAGGATAGGTGATTACTTATGGCCACGACTGTACAAGAGTCATATGCATCACAAGTTTACCTTCCTTTGATATGCTAGAATACTTACGTTTATATTGTATTAGTATGTGTGTACTTATCTGTGATGCCTATTACATATATAACAGAATCTACTCATCGCTCGTTTAGGAAGTATGGCATGGCTGCACCCAGCGCCAGACCCCACCCAAACCTTGGTTTTAGATTGGTGAGACTATAGTGTTACATTATGCATAAACAGAAAATGTAGCGGGGCATTACCGGAGATATTCATACATCCCTAGAAGACCATGTGCTTTGTGCCTTATAAAGCCGCGTATCAAGTGTCCCAACGAGAAACACGGTTGTGAAACGACTCATTTGGAAAAGTGTTGACTGGCCTGGGAGGGACACAAATCACTTGTTCAGTTCTAATATTTTTTCATGTGGAAATTACATCTCTCTGAATAGGAAATAGAATGCATCAGTAATACAAAGAATAACTGAATTCTTAAAACGTATTTCTTGTGACTAAATCCCCAGTTCGACCCCTATTTATTTACTGTTTCACTAAACCTTTGACTTGTCGAGTCAATTGTTTCTGTCACAGTAGTGAAGTATTATAGTTACGGTACAAGTTATATTCTCAGCTTTAAGAGCTGTATTTGCCACAGGTTTATAAAATGCTCGCTGTAAAGATACAGGATACACAATAGCTTTTGTAAAGCTGGTCAGGCTTATATGGCAGGGGCCTTTATTACATGAGCTTTAGTGAAGGCAAACGTGGAATTATTACCAAGATAAATTAGTGTGTGTGTGTGTGTGTGTGTGTGTGTGTGTGTGTGTGTGTGTGTGTGTGTGTGTGTACAGCATCCCTGAGTACATGTTGGTACCGATGGTACAGTGTCAGTCTCACTGAAAAGATAAACTCTGCGATAGATTGCCCTGTCAAGCTGATTATTTTTTCAAATATATCTACCTCTCTCCAGTTCATGAAGGCAATATCTAATAACTCTAATTCGGAATGTCTCTCCGTTATGGAATAAATCGTCCACAGCCGCAAAAGACATCATAATACCAGGTGCTGTCGTTACACTGGATTAATCCCTGAACCATCATAAGCCTCTCCCTCCTTGCAGGCTTCCATCTTGTCTGATGCCGCCTTCCTTCCTTAAATTTCAACCTGGCTGTCTGTGTCTGTCTGTCACTGCCCCATATTCTTTGTATGCTAATTACTCATTTGTCACCAGTAAGATGAAAATATGAGCAATAGGATTATTCCTGATAAATGCGAGATTGTGACAGTGAGCCGTATTTTCTTTGCCCATGGCAACTTCGCAACATGTCTTCCTCGGCGATTTATTTTCAATATTACACAATTATATAATAATTTGTGTGTAATATGTATTTTTATATAGTAATATGGTACGCAGTAATATGTAATATGCCGTAATTATTAAAAAAAAAAAAATCCGGCAGTCATTTTCAGAACAGTAAGTCAAGCCGTGTTCATTTTCTGCTTTTCTATATATTTATTCATGTACAGGCAATGTCGAACTAAGTATGTCTGTTGCAGTAGTGCAAAATTATAACCATGCAGTAATTCGCATGCAGTAAGTTAGGCAGTTCTCTTCGCATTACAGTCAGTGGTGCTCAGGCAGCAGGCTATATTCAGTCAGTTACTCTCACAATTATACTCAAAATCAGTTACACGAATTCATTCATCCAACTGCTTTCATGAACTTAATAATCCCGATGCGCTTAATTTCAAGTACCCAGTTATGAATATTGAGCTCTTCATAAATCTACCAGTCACTCATACAGTCTGTTATTCTCATCCAGTCGATACTGAACCAACCATAATTCTGAGTACGATGATAAAGGATAGATATTAGCTTCCAGAACAGCTGAGCAGACTCGTTCGCCAAGATTTTTTGTTATTGAATTCTAATTGAAGGAAAATGAGGGAGTTTTCCCAGGATAAAAGAGTGCGTGTGTGTGTGTGTGTGTGTGTGTGTGTGTGTGTGTGTGTGTGTGTGTGTGTGTGTGTGTGTGTGTGACCATTATCTTATAAAATAACCCCTTTAATTTCAAATGTGTGTGTGTGTGTGTGTGTGTGTTTGTGTGTGTTTGTGTTTGTGTGTGTGTGTGTGTGTGTGTGTGTGTGTGTGTGTGTGTGTGTGTGTGTGTGTGTGTGTGTTTGTGTGTGTGTTTGTGTGTGTGTGTTTGTGTGTGTGTGTTTGTGTGTGTGTGTTTGTGTGTGTGTGTGTGTGTGTGTGTGTGTGTGTGTGACCAATATCTTATAACATAACCCCTTTAATTTCAGGTGTGTGTGTGTGTGTGTGTGGTGTGTGTGTGTGTGTGTGTGTGTGTGTGTGTGTGTGTGTGTGACCACTATCGTATAACATGACCCCTTTAGTGTGTGGCATCCCTGAATCCAAGAGTTTTAGAATTGGCAGTATCACAGAGCCAAAATGTTTTGGTGTTGGTGGTATCATCGGATATGAATGTTTTAGTGTTGGTGGTATCGCCGAGTACTAATGTTTTGGTGTTGGTGGTATGACTGAGTAGAAATGTTTAGTGTTGGTAGAATGACTGAGTGCTAATGTGTTAGTGTTGGCAGTATGACTTAGTACAAATGTGTTGGTGCTGGTAGTATCACCGAGTCGAAATGTTTTAGTGTTGGTAGTATGCCTGAGTACAAATGTTTTAGTGTTGGTAATATCACCGAGTACAAATGCCTTAGTGTTAGTAGTATCAGTGAAAACAAATGTTTTCTGCTGATAGTATCACCGAGTACAAATACTTTAGTGTTGGTAGAATCACTAATAACTTACTCGTCATGAATGATTGTGATTGGAAATTTTTATTTTTTTAAAAAATATCTTTTTATTTTCAGTGAAATCATGCTATCTCCAGACGATTTTGCGCCCCTTAATGTAGACCTCTTGCAATGAAGGGGATGAGATATTTAATTAATAACCCGATTCGTAATGTCTATCACTAAGTGAATTATAATAGTTTGTTGTTACCAAGGATTTAAAAGAATAATTATCAAGGAGTTAATCACTAAAACATTATAAATTTCTTCCCTTCCGCAGCCTCTTCTACCTCTCTCATGCATCCCTATAATCTTCACAGATTATCTATACCTTCACTCGACACTGAACAGTTACATTTAGTTCCCCCTTACTAACCCTGTGTTCTTATCTCCCATCACTCACGCTGGTCATCACTGACGCTAGATTGACTAGACTGTAATGCTTTCTTCGTTTGCTTGCCGCTTATTCTAGCGCGCGCACACACACACACACACACACACACACACACACACACACACACACACACACACACACACACACACACACACCAGTATATGAGAGAGAGAGAGAGAGAGAGAGAGAGAAAGACAGACAGACAGGTGGACACAGAGACAGAGATAGACAGACAGATATTCAAACAGGCAGACAGACTAGTAGTAGGCTGACTCTAAAATGTCTGGCCGAACATATAAGGAGAAAACTTGATAGATTGACCTTCTCTGTCCCACATTCATATCTTGCCTCTTCCTCAGTCCTCTATATCCTTCCCACTGCTCCTCATTCCTCTTTCCTGCATGCCTCTCGCCAAACTTCTCGTACCCCTTTCCTTTCCTCCTCCCTCTCCCGTGTTATTTTTTTCATTTTCCATTTTGTTAGCCTCTCCTCCTCTCCACTATACCCTTTCCTTCACTTCTCTTTCATCCCTCCTTTACATTACCCTTATTCTACCTTCTTTTCCCATGTCACCACTCCTCATTCCCCCCTTCCCCTTTTCATTTCCTTCACTCATCATCAAATTTCCTATTTCTTCCCCCTCTCCCATCCTTGTTACTTCCTATTCTCTCTCTCTCTCTCTCTCTCTCTCTCTCTCTCTCTCTCTCCATCACAGCTCCGTGTTCTTTGCTAATTACTCATTTATCGCCAGCAAGATAAAAACATAGGTTAAGAAATTATCTGATAACTGCGAGATTATGTGACACAGAGTTGTATTTTCGTTTCCATAGGAAACTTCGTAACATCTCTTCCTCACAGACTTATGTTGCATATTACACGTTTACATCCTTTTCTGTTAGATATATCTTTTCTTTTTCTCGACATGATTTACAATAATGCGCAATGAAGGCGAAAATATCGAAAAGTCATTCATGTTCTTTATTTTTATGACACTAAGCCAAGCCATGTTCATTTGCTTTATTTCTGTAAATTTATTCGTGTTCAGCCAGGGTGGAACCAAGTACAGTAATTCTGTAAGAATAGTGTATAGTTACAGCCATGCAATAATAAGCATACAGTCAATTACGCAGCCCAACCCTCACTTATAATAAGTTATTCTTAGGAAGCCACTTATACTCACAGGCAGTTACATTCACAGTCATTTATACTGAGTCATTTATACAGTTTCATTTATGAACTCTGTAATGTTGATAATTTCAAGCAATTATATATATATTTTGTATTCATAAACCTATAATCAAAGTCATTCAAAAAATCAGTAACAGTCAGTGTCGAACCAACCAAAATGGTCGAACATAAAATAAAGGATAGATATTAGCTTGTTGTACAGTTAGGCAGACCCATTCGTCAGGATTTCTTGCTGCTTAACTCCTAATGAAGGAAATCGCGGCAGTATTATAAGGATTAAATTCTGTGTGTGTGTGTGTGTGTGTGTGTGTGTGTGTGTGTGTGTGTGTGTGACCATTGCCTAATATGACCTCTGTCATTTCGTGTGTGTGTGTGTGTGTGACCATTACCTAATATGACCTCTTTCATTTCGTGTGTGTGTGTGTGACCATTACCTAATAATATGACCTCTTTCATTTCGTGTGTGTGTGTGTGTGTATGTGTGTGTGTGTGTGTGTGTGTGTGTGTGTGTGTGTGTGTGTGCCAATTATCATATGAACCCTTTTATTGTGTGTGTATGTGTGTGTGTGTGTGTGTGTGTGTGTGTGTGTGTGTGTGTGTGTGTGTGTGTGTGTGTATGTGTGCCAATTATCATATGAACCCCTTTTATTGTGTATGTGTCTGTATGTGTGTGTCTATATGTGTGTGTGCGTGTGTGTGTCTATATGTGTGTGTGCGTGTGTGTGTCTATATGTGTGTGTGCGTGTGTGTGTGTGTGTGTGTGTGTGTGTGTGTGTGTGTGTGTGTGACCATTACCTAATAATATGGCCTTCTTCATTTCAAATGTGTGTGTGTATGTGTGTGTGTGTGGAATATTTGAAATATTTTATTATTTTTTAATCAGACTTGGTGAAAGAGTTGAGAGTTTTCCCAACAGTTATATTTTTTTGATAGAACAACAGGTCAAATTTCAGGGTCACTGAGACTGGACAAGCATTAATATTAAGTAATCATGTTTAGACCAACCTTGGTGGAAGATTTAGGAGGAAACAAGAACAAAGACATTCGGTTTTGAGAACAGTGAAGCAAAGCTCGACTGAATTTGTTGTCATGAGAGTCTGGGCAATTGAGGGTTTGCATAGGTGCACTGTCTGAAAAGTGACCCAGGCATGGCAAAATCAGTAGGCTACCAATGGTTATGCACACTATAGTCTGGCTGTGATGATGGTGGCCAGTTTGGAGGTGCAGCTGTGGCAACTGCTGCTCTCATTGTCCCTTGTGTAAACGGGGCTACTACAGTTGATGGTACAGTACATCCCCCTAGTACGCGCCTATATGGGTGGCAGGGGACGTCTCGTACTAGGAATTCGCGTACTTATGGGAAAAATTACATATGGGCAGCACCCCCCTTCATGGGCAGTCCTCGAGATGCCTTTCAGACCTAAGTATTGTACTATACAGGGAAACTATCTAAGACATATTACCTATGATAAAGTAAACCAACAAGATTATGGCTTTACTAGGTAAAACAACAAGATTATGGCTTTACTAGGTAAATCAACAAGATTATGGGTTTACTAGGTAAATCAACAAGGATATGGCTTAACTAAACCAACAAGAATGTGGCTGCTCACCTTTACCCAAGAGGACAACAGGCGTTATGGAGGTAAGAAGTGGATCCGAGGCAGGATGAGGCACCTAGAGTGCATCTCCTGCATCACCCACCACACCACCCGACACACCATTTTCATCACCATCACTTTCGACACTTTCGTTACCTAATGCACTCACTTCATTCATAAACCCTTCAAAGTCTATTTCTGACACCTCAGACATCGAATTAGCCTCTTGATCCTCCTCAGGATATGGCTCTTCTGATGTTGAAGGGAGTGATTTCTCATTTTGTTCAAGCCGAGGGAAACGGATGATGAGTGTTTGCTTCCGTCTGTTTACTTCCTGGTTGTGCTTGTCGGTGTAGTAGCGGAAGGTTCTGTCCAGTGAAGACATCGCTTCCTCCACTCGCAACTGAGTGTGTTCGATGTCCTTGACTTCTTCCTTGAATTTATCAAGGGCACACAGTACCTGGCTGATCTCCACCATGGACAAATCTTCACTCTCCATCACTTGTGTTTCTGGCTTTTCTGCTGCGATCTCCTGCTCTGCGTCAGCCTCGTCCACTCACTGCACGATTTCCTGGGGATCCTGCTCTACTGCTGCCGAATGTAAACCCCTGATGTCCTCCAGCAAGACGGCCTGAAACCCGGGCACAGCTTGTGCACTTGTGAGAGCGGCTGCCTCGGCAGTGGCCAGGAGCTGAAAGCTGCTTCCCGGTGCGATTTCACACAGGTGCGGTATGAGGAGGTGCCAAGCGTGGTTAATTGTTGCAGCGGTTATATCTGCCCAAGAGGACAGCAAGAGAGTGATGGCATCCTTGAGGTTGAATGACTGCCAAAAAGCCATAATTGTCTTCTCAGGAGTTGAAGTTGGTTGTGCAGGTGCTGTGCATGGTGAGGATGAAGCAGGTGGCGAGTCCAAACCATCCTCAGTGTCAGTGACATCACTCCCAACTGTGTTCAAGTCAAGAATTGCCTGCAGTTCCTCACAGCTATCAGTCTTGCTGCAGAGGTGATCTTCGAGGTGTTAGTAGTATAGCTGCTTGACTGCTGCAATCAACTCCTGGACTAGTGGTTTGATGAGAGAGGTCATTCTTGGGGGTAGCAAAACGATCTTGCATTCCTTGCTGAGGTCTGCTAGCCAGGTTGGATGACTTGGGGCATTTCGAGGACGAGAAGCACCTTGAAGGGGATGCCAAGTTCCCGGGATTTAGCCTTGGCATCAGGGATGAAGTGCCACAACAGCCACTCAGAAATTATGCTACTCATCATCCAACTGTTGGAGTTGCTGTACCAGTATACCTCGCTGTCATCCATGCAGAGAAGATTCTTGTAACATCTGGGGTGTGCTGTGGTATGCACCACAACAGGGCGCATCTTGTGTGAGCCTGATAAGTTCATGGTGAACTTGACTGTTATCCTGCCCTTGTCGATTTTTCTGCCCCGGGCCTGGCGCTGTTGCTTACTGATATAAGTACACTTAGGCATAGCCTTGTCGTATCGGGCTGTTTCATCAGTGTTATAAATTTGGTCCCTGCTGTAGCCGCCCTCGTTGATTATCCCCTTTAGGATGGCTGGATAATCCCTGTCCACGATTTCATCTGATGATGCACGCTCCCCCGTGAGGCGAATGTGACGTAGCTCCTTCCTCTTCAGAAAGTGGCAAAGCCATCCCACGGAGGCTTTAAATGGTTTCTTTACAGCAAGCTTCAGAGCTGCAGCTTTGTAGAAAATCTTGGCCTGGTCCCGGATATAGCGCCCATTCAGTGGAATTCCATTCTTCTCCTTCCTCAGGCCAAATGTAGCCAGGTACCACTTCATAAGAATTATAGCCTGGTTGGTCAGCCTGCTTCTCCCGTCCAGTGCTGCCTTCCCATATATCTTCAGAGTCTTCTTTATGGCCTCCCTGTTAGCCAATATAGTTCGCACGGATGATTCTGCCAAGCCTAGTTCCTTGCCAATGGCCATGTTACCCTTCCCACTCCCCTTCTTCCTAATGACTTGCATCTTCATGGCATGGGTGATGCACTTCTTCCTGGGGTAGACATCCTGGCTCACAAAAAAAATAGCCTCAGAGTACACGAGGACATAGCTGGAACAGCAGGGACATAGCTGGAACAGCAAGTGTACCCTCTGTGCGCGTGTGTTTCCTCTGTTGGGACTCTCACCACCCTCCAAGCGGCGCATATGGGCTTCGTATGACGAGTGAGCAGCATCGATGTCACAAGGTGGGCAGAGCATAAGTAACCGTTATCGCTTCTTGGGGGAGCAATGTCTCGTACTCAGGGTAACCCCCGATTTGGGTCACTCTTCGCTGTCCATCTTGTTTACAAGGAGTTCAATTTGCCTACTAATAAAAAATACACTAAAAAAAAAAAAAAAATAGGTCCTTGCTTACAAGGGGAATCGGGTACTCGGAACTTGCGCACTGTGGGGATGTACTGTATATAATGCTGTTGAGGTTGAAGCACTCCTTATGGCCTCACCCCACTAAGGGGGGTCACCTTGATGCGATGTCGGGGCTTGAAGCGTGGCTGGCACTACCAGCTACTCTGGAGGCATGCCTACCATTGTCGGGTTTGGCATATGTTGGCCTCGTGGACCAAGCACTGGGGGAGGAGTCCTGCTGGTGATGTTAGTCCCTGCCCATTTGCCACCTAGGGTGGGACTGTTGCCTCCCCATGAGTTTGCGATGCATGGCATCCCATAATGCTGGGATATGGGAGTTCTGGGGTTTGACTGATGAATGATGCATCCTGCAGCTAGCAATACACCTCTTTGTTCCCTTATTCTGGCTAAACGGATGACATGGTTAGGCCCGACCAGGTCAGTCGGCTAGTCATGTGTTGGCTAGGGTCAAGTGAGCACTGGGGGGCCTGGTGGCTCCTAGCGTCCTGGTTACAACTCTGGTAGACAACTCTGATGCTGTCCCTGGCAACTCTTCTATTATAGCTCTGGAGCCTTACCAGGCCCATGGTGAGTATCCTCCTCTGCCGCAGCATTCAACTGGGACTGGGAGGCGGTCATGTCGGGTTGGTGCTGCTCCAGGGTTGAAGGCAGATGAAACTGTGCTGGCATCATATACCTGATATCCAGTTCTGAAACCCTCTGTGGGATACAGATATTTTTGAATTACACCAAGCTATAGTGTAGGATTGTGGAAGGGAGCCTAAGATCTTTTCCCAGGGTGATGGGGCATAGTTATTGAAGTGTTCTTCCCCAAAAAAGCTCCCGTTTACTAGGTCTGACTTGTGTCTCTGATGCAGCCATTACATGTGTTCATAATGGCAATTTCAACCAATATAAGGGTGTGATATTTTCCCATGACCACCTCCGATATTCAGAGGCACGCCTGTTGGAAGAGCTCCGGTCATCTGGTGAGGTGAAGGTTGAGCACGTTCAGAAGATAACTAATGGAATTATGACCCCAACCCCAACCTTGTTTTTGACATCTGACAAATTGTCGTTGCCTACATCTCTGAAACTGGCATGGTCATCGCTTCCTGTGAAGCTGTATGTGCCAACCTCAAAGTGCTGGTTCCACTGCCAAGGGTATGGACACGTTAGCCGATTTTGCTGCCATGCACAGGCTGGCCTTCCTGTTGTCTGTGTCTCCTGTGGTGGTCCAAGTCATACCAGTGACTGTCCAGGACCTGTTAAATGTTCTCACTGTGGGGGTCCTCATGCTGTAACTTCTAACAACTGTCCTCACTACTGCCCTGAAAAGGAGATTTGTCAATTCAAACACTTGAGAAGGTTTCGCTTCCTGAGGCTAAGAAGAGCGCCCAGACCCACTTCTTCCAGTCCGGGGTTACTTATGCTGATGTCTTTTCTTGAATGCCAGGTCACTGCCCTATGTCTCAGAGATGGCCTCAACCCATTCCAGTGCCTACTTCATTACCTAATGCTTTGAGAGATGCTGTCCCTGTGGTTCATACCATTTGTGAAACCAATGTTTGCCTGCCCACTACTTCAACTGTTTCTGCCCCCACTTCAGTGGCTGACGATTTGTGCACTTCCGTGCTGGTGACGGATGTACACTTTGATGTGACTCCTTCTCCCACCTTGTCCAGGATGCCCGAGGTTCCATCTGTATCTGGCAAACGTCATTGTGGTTCTTCAGAGTCCTCGGAGCCTGAAGACCAGCCACCTAAGGTCTCTGTAGTCGAACCTTGTATCGACCTCTCTCCTGTTCCTCCTGCCATGGAGGCTGAGGAGCATTGCCAGGTGGAAACTGCATCTGATGAATCGGTCTCCAGTGTCAAACCTTATGTCGACCTCTCTCCTGTCCCCTCTGCTACTGAGGCTGAGGGGTCTAGCAAGGTGGAAGCTGCAGTTGATGGTCACCTGTGGTCAGGCCCCCACCTGGGGATGGTGTTGCACAGACTGTTGGTGCTTCAGTTCTGACACATACAATATCATCCTCACAGCACTCTAACCCTGTTGACACTCTTTCCACTTCTGGAGCTTCTGATGTTGCCACTGGCCTTCTTACATCATCCAGGGCTGCCTCCAAGCTACTTTCCAAGCTATTTTCCAAGCCAAGTGTTATTCCACCTCAGAGGAAGAGTATTATAAAACTTTCCTCTTCCTTGTCCTCACGTTTGCCCATGGATGTTCAACATAGGGTGCGGGTTCCTGGTGCTGGGCAGTCACTTCCCAAGGGCCTTCCTAAGCATCAATCCAAACCCGTTTGCTTGTCAGGAGGTATACAGTCCCGCACTTAATCATCATCCCTCCACTAAGGGTACTATTATCCAGTGGAATTGTTGGGGTTCATATGCTAGCTATGAGGAACTGTGTCATCTTTATCTCAGTTGACTCCCCTATGCATGTCCATCCAGGAAACCATGGGAGGTGATGCTGTTCCTTCCGGTCCTTCTGGTTACCATGCCTTTTATTCTGATCCTGTGCCAGGCTGAGGTCATCATGGAGGTGCTGCTATCTTCCTCTGCCTGGATAATCCATACAGCTATCTGGACATCTCCACTTCCCTGCAGGCTGTTGGTGTTTGGATGTTTTTACTTAGGCAGTATACAGTTTGCAGTCTTTATCTTCTTCCTAGTGCTGCTGTTGAAAGGGCGGATCTGGAACACCTTATTCATTGCCTTTAGTCTCCCTTTCTATTCCTAGGAGATATGAATGGCCACCATCCACTATGGGGAAACAGTGAGGCCATCCTTTGGGGTGTTATGCTGACCTCTTTAGTGGAAGATGAGAAGATGGGCATTTTCAGCTCCAATAAAATTACTTATTACCATAGCCAGACTAGAAGTGACTGCCACTGATTTGTTGTTATGCAAAGCCGATGCTGTTTTAGATTATACCTGGCATATATGTTGCCAGACCTGTATGGCAGCATCCATTATCCTTTACTCTGTTAGTGCAGGTGGACCTCAGCCTCATTTTCCCCGCTGGCTTCTGGATAAGCCTGACTGGCCACGTTTCAGGGAATTAAGTTCCACTTCCTTTTTTGCCAATGAGTTTGGCTGTCTTATTGATACAGTGTTATATTTCACTGACCTGTTGCACTTAGCAGCCCTATTACTTATTCCAAGAACGAGAGATCAGTTTCCTAAACGTCCAGTCCCTTGGTGGAACCTTGCATTTATGCAGAGAGAGCCAACCGAGTCACCTTCTCTCGACTTCGTTGTCACCGTGGAGATCATCAGTATTTGGTTGCGTATCAGAGGGGAGGAGCTCATATGAGGCGAGTTTTAAATGGGGCCAGGTGTTCATCCTGGAAGTGTTGTGTTTCTTCCATCAGTTTGAGGACTTTCCTCAGTCAGGTGTGAAACTATGTGAGGAAAATTTTAGGAAAATTTACTGTTCCCTCCCCTCCTGTTTTATCTGCAGTAGCTGTAACTGTGGCTGAGCCTTTCACTGTTGCAGAGTTGTTTGTTGATCATTTTGCCAGTGTGTTACAGAAGGATGCAGATACGCCTTCGGCTTGCCACCGTCTCTTGGTCTCAGTTTTGCCTCTTCTGGGGGAGAGTCTGATAATGTTCCCCTTTCTATTTTTGAACTCCAGGCAGCTTTGTTGCAGTGCCATGATTACTCTCCTCATTGTGATGATATTCCTTATGCCTTTTTACGTCACTTGTCTCGTGAGTCCCATTTGTTTTTTCTTTCATTATTTAATAAGATCTGGTGAAATGGTGAGTTTCTGGCTTGTCGGGGTGTTGCTGTAATCATCACCATCCCAAAACCAGGTAAAGACCACCTACAGGCGACGACTTACCGGCCTATTTCTATGACTTCTTGTATATGTAAAGTTCGGGAAAAGATGGTCAATGTTGGGCTTGTGTGGTTTTTGGAGAGAGGTAACTTCTTATCTCCTGCCCAGTATGGTTTTCGAAAAATGCAATCAACTTCTGATGCACTACTGTCCTTGGAATCTTGTGTGTGTGAGGCATTCTCCACTAACCAACACCAGATCAAGGTCTTCTTCGATCTGGAGAAGGCATGTGACACTGCCTGGTGTCATGGCTTTTTACTTTCTCTTTATGAGTTTGGACTTCATGGGTGCGTGCCTGTTTTTATTCAGCAGTTTTTATCTAACCATTTTGTAAGGGTTCGAGGGGGGAGGAGTGCTTTCCAATGCCCGTGCACTAGAAGATGGAGCACCACAAGGGAGTATCCTTAGCGTTACTCTCTTTGCTGTTGCCATCAATGGTGTAGTCAGTGTACGCTCAATCCTCGAGTAACACTTGGTTGAGTAACATGTTTTTGTTCTAACGCTGCCAGCATAATGCGACAGGTATTTATCAACATGCAGAGAAGCTCGAGCGTGAATGAGTCAGCTGGCCTGATAACAAAATTTGAGAGGCGCGTGCTGTTACGTCACCCGCCATAATGGCCATGGTTGGCTGGCTTACATCGGGGTACTTCTATTCCTTTCCAGCATGACTAGATGTAGCTGTTAGCATATTATTGAAACTGGCATAATTTTATGAAATTCGGAATTTTTTTTCGCATATTTTTTATATCAAAGTACTAAGGTTAGCAAGGTATGTCATCACCAGGGCTGATGCTGTTATGCCATACATTATTCCTATACTACTCTGATAATTCTTCTCACTCCTGTATGCAATAAACCTTACGTATACCTCTTTGGTTTACAACATATAGTATAGCAAATAATTATCAATGAGCGTGTGGCCACGCCCACGAATGTATAAGCACGATGTGGCTACATCCACGAATGTATACAGCAACTGTTGATGACGGTAGCTAAATCAAGGAAAAGGTCGCTAAATCTACAGACGAGTTCTTACATTCCTAAGAGAATTTTCTGAAGGAATACTTTTTCACTCATAACGTAGGAATTTTCTAAAAGTGACATTAAATAATAAGCCTCAGAAATGACAGATACTTGTTTAACATGAACATCATGAAAGGAAAATGTGAAACAACCCTACTTTACCATGAAATCACGACCGGTGGCGGGTGGACGTGTACGAGTTTACAAGCACGATAAATTATTATGATATTTTTTTTTCACAAGAATTATTCATAAGGATAGTTAACAACCTACTCATACTATATCAGTCTTTAAAAACGTAACAGAAACCAAACGTATCAAGAACAAAGAGAGATTTAGCATTTTTTGCCAATCTAGCATAATTTCATCCGCAGTCTAGCATATTCTCGCTTAGAAATCGCTACTCTAGCCCTTTCTCCTGCCTCAGCTAGTACTGCCCGTGCTGTCCAGCAAGATTTTCGTTTCTCTTTTTTATACAGTTAACGACCTAGTAATACTATATTAATCTTTAAAAATAATAGAAGCTGAACGTATTGAAAACAACGAAAGATTTAGCATTTTATGCTACCCTGGGGGTAGGGGGATTTCAAGAATACTCTCCCAGTATCCCTGCTTGTCGTAAGAGGAGACTAAAACGGTTGATGGTGGGTTAGTGCCCCACCCCGTAAAAAGAACTAACTAAACAAGCAAATAAAGCTCCTCTGGCCAGGACGGACCATATGTTGACGACTAAGGAACGGACAAAGAACATTCCGAGGGTGGGGACATGGAATGTGAGAGAAGTGAAAGAGAGAGAGAGTGTTCAGGTGCTTGTGGATGCAAGAGTGGATATATGTGGACTGACTGAAACTAAATGGGAAGGTGAAAGTGTGAGAGAGGGCGAATATGGTTTAGGTATATGTGCAGGAGTTAATGAGAATGAGAGGGCAAGAGAGGGAGTATGTCTGATGATATGCAAGGAGTGGAAGGAGAATAAAAGAGAGTATGGAACAGTGGGTGCAAGGATTGTATGGGTGAGGATGAAAGTAGCTGTACAATCGCGTGGGCGATTGTATGTGCGTATGCACCGACAGAGGACCGAGTGGCAAGAGTGAAAGATGAGTTTTGGGCGAGTGTAGAAGCATGTATGGACAAATTTGAGAGGAGTGAGAGAGTGCTTTTGATTGGAGACATGCTTAGCAAAGTTGGGAATGTACGAGTGGATGGAGTGGTTGGTCAGTGGGATGTGCCAGCTGAAGTAGATGGGAATGGTAATGCTTTGGTGGCCATCTGTGCTGGTATGGGGTTGGCAATAGCTAACACCTACTTTCGGCATAAGATGATCCACAGGTATACAGGGAGAGTATTGAGGAGGATGGATGGTGAACTTGTTGAACGAAAGGCAGTGATAGACTACGTGTGTGTGGATGAGCGAATGAGAAGACAAGTGTTGGATGCAAGAGTGTGGAGAGGGTGGGGGAATAGAGTCTCAGATCATCACTTAGTGATCACCAAGGTAAAGCTGCAAAGAAAACGATTGAAGAGATGAAGGGGAAGACAGGAGGAAACAGCTCCTGTGAGAAGAGTGGAGAAATTGCAAGATAGTGAGAAAATGGCAGAGTATAAGAGCATAGGAAATGTGTTGGAGAAAGGAAAGAGGCAGGTAGAAATGGCGAAAAGGCATGGCGTGAATGAAAGCACCATCAGAACGATTTGGAAGAACCGGGAGAAGATAAAGATCGTGCAAGGAAACCCTGGTGATGCGAACCTGGCAGCAGTTAAAGTTCGTATTGTTGTGCTGAAGATGACTGAGAAACTGATAGGACGTTATGTGGAGCACCAGAGAAAGAACATCCCTACCGACAGCCACATAATACGAGAGAATGCGAAACTTTATTATGCTGAAGAAGCCAAACGACTGAATAACCATAATCCACCTCCATTCAAAGCGTTTAATGGGTGGTTGTCTTCCTTTGCGAAAAGAAGTGAGTTGAAAAATGTGAAAATAAGTGAGGAAGCCGCTGGTGCCAACACAACCACAGCCAGAGAGTTCCCTGGTTTCTTAAGAGACATCATCACAGTAGGGGGCTACACTACAGACCAGATTTTCAACGCCAATGAGACGGGCGTTTACTGGAAGAAGATGCCCAAGAAAATGTTCATCACCAAGAAGGAGGGGAGGGCTAGGGGAATTAAGGCCTCAAAGGACCGGATCACAGTTCTGCTGGGGTGCAATGCCTCAGGCACGTGCAAACTGAAACCCCTTGTGATTCACTGCTCTAAATGGCCCCGTGCCTACTGTAATATGGACCTGAGTAAATTAAATGTTCATTGGTTGAGTCACAAAAATGGGTTGATGTCAGAGGCCATCAGTCTTCATTGGTTTGATGTGTTTTGTAAAGGAGATTGAAGTGTTCTATCTCAGGAAGAATCTCGACTTCAAGATTCTCCTGCTACTTGATAATGCTCCTGCTGTTCATTCAAGACAGGCATCCCAACATTAAGGTGGTTGTCTTGCCCCCAAATACCACTTCTCTCCTTCAGCCACTGGATCAGGAGGTTATCGGCATATGCCAGGAGGACATTTGTGATGCTGGATGCGGCGACAGACACCCAGGAAGAGATCCTGGAGGTGTCAAATGCCAAATCCCCACCACCACCATCATGGTCATCCTCACCTATACCAGGGACTAGCAGAGATTCTCCACCACCTCCTGTACCTGCATCCATCCACTCCTGCTTCGAGACAGGCCGTGACAGTCTTCCAGTTTTGGAGAAATTTCAGTATAAAAGATGGTGTGGATGCTCTAGTAGAGGCATGGAAGGAGGTGAACCAAGCCATGATCCACCACTCCTGGTGGAAAGTGCTAGAAGGTTTGCCAGGCCACAAGCTGGAGTTGCTGTGTGATCCGCAGGCAGTGGAGGCAGGCAGCAAGGTGAGTGGCTGGTTTTGAGTCAGTGGATGCGGGTGACATTCACGAGCTCATCTCCCCTAAACTGCAGTCTGGCACCGAGGAAATGTTGGATCAGTTGGAGGAGGAGAAGCAGGATGGGGAACGAGAAGAGGATGACCTGAATGATGGTAGGGCTGCAGGAGAGCCACACACACATCTTGAGGGAGATGGTGGAGATAATTGATAAGGTGACCCACAACATCACTAACAATGACCCCAACCAGGAATGGGCAAACCTCAGTGTGGCCATGGTCTTGAGTGCAATGATGACCTACACTGACATGTTTAATGCCATGGCCAGTGCTCGCCAACAGCAGCTCATCACCAGTTATTTCCAGGCCAGACAGCAGGCCCTCCACTGTCGCAAGATACCTCCTCCTCCAATTACTCACACCTTGCTGATGCTAATGCTGTTGCTGCACCTGATGACGAGGTCAGCTCCACTGTTTCAGCCCTGGATTTTGAAGGATTCGACTTTGATGTTGAGGAGGGAAGTGCAGGGGCAGCAACAGCTTAACAGTGACAAAAACAGTGGGGGTGGGAGGCAAGGGGAGAGTGCTGCAGAGCTATGTCAGTAACACATGGGTACCCAGCCTAATGATTTGATTTAATATGAAAAAATATATATATATTTATTGTTGTGAAAGGTACACTTTTGTTTTTGTTAGCCCGCCGCATGCCAGAGCCATTTTAAAATGGTCTGACATAATACCGCGGCCAGTGCCAGTGCCGTTTTAAAATGGTCTAAAATAAAAAAACTTCACTGTGACCGCATTTTTTAAGATTAAGAAGTAAATATTGGCAGGCATGTAAGGTAACTGTTGCTCTACCATCCCCCAGGATGTCAAGGCCATACAGTCACTCGTTCCCCCCCTCATGCTCGCTTCGCCTCACTCTGCCTGTGTACCTCACCCAGTGCTGTACATAGTGAAGGCATTTTGTAAATATTTTCATGTAAGTGTAAGATGTAAGTATTTTCTTGTAAGTGTAAGGACTATATAGTAAAGTCAAGTTGTAAATACCTTCTTGTAAGTACCAGGACTGTACGTAATGAAGTCAGGTTGTACCCGTCTTCGAGTAAGTGTAAGATAATGCATTCACAGTGAGAAAGACATGCAAATTGTGATAGATGCTGAATAATAAGTGATCAGAAAAGTGTACTCTATACCTTCCCAGCATAAACACCTGAGTTTACCTTACATAGAAAACGGCTTTCTCTAACGTATATGGTGAGCATGAGAGAGCGGCTATACCTGTATGTGAGTATGCAGGACTCGATAAAACTCATTTCCGAGCCTCGATGAGCATTTTAATGGCAAAATTCGTGTTTTCCACATCAAAATCTATCATTTTAGCCACCCCCCAAAAAAAAGGTCGAAAAATGGCTAGCACTGGGGTGACCGAGAGGGCTAAAAATAGCCGGCACACGACAGGTTAATGCTGTTTTCATACCATTCATGTTCTTAATAAATATGACAATAATTATATCTCTTTTCATGTTTCACCCAGTGGTGGGTATAAGTAGGGGAGAATTTATGTGGAGTAGGATTGTAAGAAGGGCTAAAAGTGAGTTTTGGAAAGTGGCCAGAACACATTGTATCGTTATACATGGAAACATATTGTTTCAACATGAGAATAGGGGCTTTGATGGTAGGTAGAGAAGGAATTTAGATAATCGGGAATCGATAGTTATGTTTTCAGCTGTGGAAAAAAAAAGAACGTTTTATGATGAATTTGCTATTATAATAAAATATATATTGAATTATTGATAACATTTTATTTTCCTATTGCATAATGATGTCAATCTCAACATGTTTGTGTGGTGATTATAGATCTGTTAACCTTAGCATTCCATCATCGATCGCAAGGTACGAGGCTTTCACAAGACTATGAAAAATCTTAGGAACATCTCACAGTTGTGATATGTTTTGGAGCTTGGGAACGGACTATTGTGAATGGGGAAGACCACTACGATAAACACGGCCCCAGTAATTTCCGGGCCAGACGGCGGGCCGCTCCACTGCTGACGACGACTCACACATTGCTAATGCCGATGATGATGTTGCACCAGACAACGAGGTCAGCTCCATTATTTTAGTCCTGGACTTCAAAGGATTCGACTATGATAATCAAGCAGGATGTGCAGGGGCAGCAACAACTTAACAGTGACAACAACAAGGGGGATGGGGGGCGAGGGGAGAGTGCTGCAGAGCTAGGCAACAACATCACACGGATACCCAGCCTAAGTTTTTTGTTAATGCCATTTCCATAGCATTCATATTTTTTATTAATAGTTATATCTCTTTCAATGTTTCGCCTGGTGAGTATAAGTTGAGGGTAATTTATGCATGGTAAGGTGGCAAGAAGTGGTAAAAGTGAGTTTTGGAAAGTGGCCTGAACACATTGTACCATTATACATGCAAACATATTTTCTAAGTGACGCAGATTTGACTACCACAGTCCTTGTCCACTCCCTATTGCCCGCAGTACTCTGAGGATGGAATGTACTTCCTGATGGTGTACGAGGCTCACTATCTGTCGACCTCTCAGTTTCCTTCACTGCATCCAGAATGTCTTTGATAGAAAGGATGTTGCACCTGGCTCTGAATAGAATTTCTGACTAGACAGACTCTTGCAGCTTCTGTGTTCCTTGAACAAAGTCAGTGGCTATGCATTTTTGTCATCTTCAGGGGGTTCACCCAGACCCTAACTTGTATCTCTATGATCGGAGAATATCCTGTGTGGAAGAGATGCATTTTCCGGGTCTTCTATTGGACAGGTGGCTAACCTGGGTTCCTGATGTATGTTCTGTTAATGCAGTTTATCCTAAAGCTTCGAGTCTTTTGAGGGATTTGGCTCATACCTCTTGGGGTGCTGTCCGTCAGACCTTCCTAAACCTTGCGTAGGTCTCTTATTCTTCCTAAATTTGAATATGGGTGTGAGGTCTACTCCTTTGCAACAGATGCCCATCACCAATTGTTAATTCTGTGCCTCTTGCTGGTGTATGTTTGGTAAACGGGGCATTCAGGGCATCCCCGATTTCAAGTTTGATGGTGGATGCTGGTGAAGTCCACTTGGATTTGCGACGCCAGTCGTTGATGATGAGGTGTTGATATCGTCTTCACCGCATTCTGAACTAAATTTCTTGTGCCATCGTCTCCCAGGATTCAAGGTCTTCTGTTTATGACACCGATCCTAGTTTCCCGTAGCCCTTTGGTTACAGAGTCCAGTCTGTTATTTTAGCTCTCTTCCAAGAATGGCAGTATGTCCACATCAGAACCCAAGGGTGGGTTTTTGGCTACTCCCTCATCTGACACTTTGTAGGTCCATTGTCGGTAAAAAGTACTCGCTTCCCTCTCACGTGTCCCTCTATCTCTTTTTAGAATATGCCTCCACTCATGAGGGTTCTGTCCTCGTCTATACTGACAGTTCTACGACTGATACTGGAGTAGGCTTTGGTGTTGTCTTCCCTTCCTTTATTAGGGGCGGTAGCCTTCCTGCTATTACTTCAGTGTATATGGCGGAACTGACTTCAATTTTATCTCTCAAAATCAGTTTTTCTCCCCCCAATCTGTTTTTTTTTTTTCTTTTTTTTTTTTTAGTGACTCCTGGAGTGCTGTCTTTGCACTGGAGTCTTTTAATGCATCCCATCCATTGGGTTTATCAATTTTAGAGTAGCCTTTCTTCTTGGCTGTCATGGCCACCGTGTGGACTTTTGTTGGGTTCCCACATATGTTGGTGTGGTGGGCAATGAGAGGGCAGATACATTAACAAAGGCTGCATCTTCTCACCAGCCTCCAAATAACTTCCCGCTTCCTGTTTCTGATGTAATACTTGAGGTACACGATTCGTACGTGTTGGCAGGGACACTGGGATGCTGTTGCTCTTAACCCGCCCCGTCCCGACCACTTTTTCACCACTGACACCCCCCAATCCCGACCATTTTTGGACCAAAATTTTTTTTGGCTCAAACTTCCACTTTTGGTCAGAAACAATGGTCAATCACAAAGAAAGTGTTCACTGGGGTCCATAAGTGGCCTAAACAGGTATACCTTCGTTACACCTGGTACCGTGTTCTGTGGAGGTGGTCTGTGGCTCTCACGTTTTCTATGGTATTATAAGTCTGGGAAACCAATAAAAGTAGGTAGATATGTATTTATTACAAACAAAAAAACATGTGATATGAAAGTAAATTGGATTTTATACAAAAATAGAGGTGAAATAAGCATTGTTCCATCGGGCGAACCGAGCGAAATCGGCCAAACTGTTCACTGATGAATCGCTAACATTGCTGATTCATCAAACATATCATTTTTTCAACTTACATAATACATCTCCAATAACATTATACCATTTTCCATTTTATAGAACTGTTTTTACGTATTCACTGGCCTTTTGATAACATTTAGCGTAATGTTAGCGCATATTTACATAGTTAGTGAACTCGATGTGACTGTTCTTTCAACTCGCATTGTGGTTTTTCAACCTACATAATACATTTCCAATAACATTATACCCTTTTCCACTTTAGAGAACTGTTTTGAGATAGTTTCAGGCCTTACGATAATATTTAGCGTAATAATAGTGCATAATAACACAGCGGGTGAAGTCACTATGGCTATTATTTCGACTTACAACCTATTTGTCTTCTTATATAATATTTCTCCACTAACATTACACATGTTTCCACTTTATATCATTGCTATCACATAATTGGAGACCTTACTATTCTACTGAGCGTCATATTATCGCATATTTACACAGTTGGTGTAATTGCGATATCATTTGTTTCAGCTTACACTATTATTCAACTTATAAATTACTTTCTCACTAACATTACACCCTTTTCCACTTTATATTATTGCTATCACATATTTACAGACCCGACTGTTCTACTGAGTGTAATATTTTCGCAGATTTACACTGTGGGTTTACTCATGATATCAATTGTTACAACTTACACTATTTTTCAACTTATACATTACTTTCCTGCTAACATTACACCCGTTTCCACTTTATATCATTGCTATCACATATTTACAGACCAGACTGTTATACTGAGCGTCATATTTTCGCAGATTTACACAGTGGGTGTAGTTGTGATATCACTTCTTTCAACTTACACTATTTCTGAACTTATATAATTTTTTACCACAAACATTACCCACGTTTCAACTTTATATAAATCTTATCACATACTGACTGGCCTTACCATTATACTGAGCGTCATATCGCCATCCCACACAGTATCAGTAGTGTAGGTAGTTATGATACTCTTTGAAACAGGGCTGAAGGCACAACGCAACATTGCACTCTGCACACTCGTACCTTGTGTCTTTTCTCTGAGTGACTGGTCTTACTGTCGAGTGCTTGCATACATGGCAGGGTGCTGGGGTTTATGACGGTTTGGTTGGGAAGGGATAGTGCTTGGGTAGTGGCGTCCTGCGAGGTGTAGGGGAGTCTGGGCAGCCATGGGGGTGCGTGTGCGGTGTGTGGGCCTGTCCTAAGCGTACCTGGCGATAATTTCACGTGACAGCTCCCTCACAAACCCCTCAAAGGTCTCAGAGATTCCCGTTGTCATGGCATGGAGGTAGTGTGCGTTGAGGACCGTGATGTCGAGCAAGTGGAAAAAGAGCTTTTTGTACCACTTCATCGTGGTCCTGGCACAGTCCACACTGGAAATCATGGATTCTGACTGATCCACTTGCCTCATGTTGCGATTATAGTCAAGTACTGACTCGGGTTTCCAGACGTGGCGCCTCCTCTCACTACAGTGATCAACAGAGTCTGTGCGGTGCATCAGGGGGCTGTGTACAGTCGACAGGAGGCAAACTTCCCTGTTGTGGTTCCACAGGGTGGCAAGGATGTTATTTGCCTGGAAGAAAACCACCTCGTTCTTGTCAAGTTTCCTCCCTATCTTGACCATATAGCGACAGTTTCTCTTTACTGTACCACAGACTCCGTTGTTGTGTTGGTGGAGGAACCGAGCGAGAAGAGGGCTAGTGTACCAGTTGTCCAGGTAAAACACATGACCGCGATGAAGGTACTCCTCTATCATTGTCTTCACCACGGCCTCTGAGAGTCCAATACTATGATCTTCTGTTATGTCTGTCTGTGCGCCCATATACAAACTATGTCTTGCACTTATCCAGTCTTACAGTCACACATAACAAAGATCTTGAACCCGAAACGGTGTCTCTTGGTGGATATATACTGGCGAAAGGAAATATTGCCTCTCCACAACACAAGACTCTCGTCTATGACGAGGTCTCTGTAAGGATAAAATGAGGAGCGGAACATTTCCCATTGGTGATCAAAAACAAGCCTAATTCTCCTCATTTTATCAATGTAATTTGCATTAGCTGGGTCGTCTGCATAAAAAAAGTGGAGGCGGCCGAGAATCTGCTGAAATCTATTATGACCCATTACCTTTCCAAAGAAAGATGTGATGGTCATTGGGTCAGTGGTCCAGTATGCCGGAATTTGATTTTTCCTTACAACACCCATCAAGGGAACCAGGGCAAAATAATCTATCTATCTATATACCTAGGCTGCTTCCCCCAAGGAAAGGGAGGTAGCCGAGACAGGACGACACACTCCCCATTAATTCATCCATTCAAACATTCATTCGCATCTTAGCCCCAAAGGGGAGAACGGACAGATCCTCACCGCACCACACCGCACAAGGGTCAACTGCGCAATGCAATCAGTGACATCCGCAGCAGGGCCCGACAGCAGAACTGGTTTACCCCTGCCACATCATAACAGACCCATCCCCTTACCTGCATCTGGCCTGACTAGCTGATCAGCCCAAATGCGGGAGAATATCCCCTCAGGGCTGCGTCATCACTTATTCACAATTTCTCTCCATTTATTTCTGTCACGCACAGCCACTCTTCCTTGCTCAACAGACATCCCTCTCTCATCCAGCGCTCTCTTCACACTGTCCATCCATCCTATTCGTGGTCTTCCTCTCAGCCTTACACCTCTCACATCAGATCTAGTTATCTTTTTCACCAATCGCTCATTATCCATTCTCTCCATATGCGCAAACCATCGCAACACCCTCTGATCAACTCTACCAGCCATCTCCCGAACAACTCCAGTTCTCCTTCGCACTTCATCATTTCGCACCCGATCCATACGTGTCACTCCACACATACTCCTCAGACACCTCATCTCCATTACATTCAAACTTTTCCTCTCTGCTACACCCATATTTCATGTTTCAGCCCCATATAACGCAGTTGGTACCACAACACCCTCATACAGCCTTCTCTTTACATCCATTCTAAGCGAACGACATTTAAACACTTTTTTCATTCCTCCCAGCACCATTCCTACTTCATTTATTCTAAACTTCACTTCTGCATCTATTCTTCCATCCACAGCAACATGTGACCCTAGATATTTAAAACAATCTACCTCCTCAAGCAACTCACCATTCAAAACTATATTCGTCCCACTACCATCTATCAACCTCGTACACTTCATCAATTTACTCTTATTCTCATTTACTTTCAACTTCCTCCTTTCACACACCCTTCCAAACTCCTCTACCAACTGTCTCAATCTCTCCTCTGAATCAGTCACCAGTGCAGTATCATCTGCAAACAGCAGCTGCTTCAGATTCCACTCTCCACCATCAACATTCACCAGACTCAGACCTCCACCTAAAACTCTTGCATTCATCTCCCTTACAACACCATCCATGTAAATATTAAACAACCAAGGCGACATCACACATCCCTGTCACAGCCCCACTCTCACGGGAAACCAAGCACTCACAGCATTTCCCACTCTTACACACGCTCTACTATTTACATAAAAACTTTTCACCCCTTTTAGTAACCTACCATCAAGTCCATACAATCTTAAAACAGTCCACAACGCCTCCCTATCAATTCTATCATACGCTTTCTCTAAATCCATAAATGCCCAAAACACATCCTTGCCTTTCACTAAATACTTTTCACACACTTGTCTCACAGCAAACACCTGATCAACGCATCCCCTCCCTCTCCTAAAGCCACACTGCTCATCACCAATCACTCCCTCTGTACCCTCTCTAACTCTCATAATTAGCACTCTACCATACACCTTACCTACAACACTCAACAGACTTATACCCCTAAAGCTAGTACATTCATACTTATCACCCTTGCCTTTATACAACGGGACCACACAAGCACTTGCCCAGTCAATTGGCACCATACCTTTCTCAAAGCACACATTCAACAATCTTACTAACCAGTCAACAATAGTCACTCCACCACCCTTCAGGCATTCCACAGCACACCCATCCATACCTGCAGCTTTCCCTGTTTTCATCTCCTTTACTGCCTTCTCCACTTCCTCCTTCGTGATCAAAGAATCATTCAACTCTCCCAACACATTTATTCCTTGCACCCTTCCATCCGCCCCAATCTCAGCCACCCTTTCCTCCTCTACATTTAACAATCTTTCAAAATACTCTGCCCATCTCTTCCTTACTGCATCCATCTCAATTAACATCCTTCCATCCTCTGCTTTTATTCGTTCTTCCTTCCCAGACTCTCCCTTTCGCACCCTTTTCACCTCCTTCCAAAACATTTTCATCTCAGAAATGGTTACAGGATAGTCATATTGCTGGGAGTGCCTGCTGGTTGTACCCAGACTTTCACTTTCACGGCACTGGCTTCTTGCAAAGAGGTTTGTTTGCTCCACTATGTGGCCCACAAATGCCTCCCCAAAGAACAGGTGGAAGAAATCCACCCTAGTGGAGCCCATATGCACAACTCAAGCCGTGCAACCAGACCGGCACTCCTCAGTGAAAGGGTGAATAATGGGAGTAAAGTTACCCCCATCTTCCCAGTTCCATGACACACTACCTTCTCCAGCCTCGTCCCCATCATCGCCTTCATCAGGGTGGGGAGGGGAGGATGGTTGGGGAGGTTGGAGAGGTGGAGAGCGCCGCCCTTCATCACTCGGACTTCTCTTCCCTCTCCCTTTTCCTTTACCCTTTCCCTTCTCTTTCCTTCCTTTCCCCACATCCTGGGACTGTGGGCAGGAAGTGAGGGAATATTGTGGGGCGAAAGACGTGCTGGGGAGCGGCTCCACCTCGTCTCCCCTATGCCCACGTACACCACGTGCTCGTGCTGCCTCCCTTGCACCACTTTCCCTTTCACCACTCACTCCCGCCACACCACTTTCCCTTTTACCCCACACTCCCGCCACACCACTTTCCCTTTCACCCCTCACTTCCGCCATACCACTTTTGCCTTCCCCAGACAATACAGAAGGACCAAACCTGATTTGCCTTCTCGCTGCATCTTCTGATCCTCGAGGTGAAATTTTCTCCTTCCCCAACCACAAGGCAACATCACATCCTAAGCCGCCGTCCTCGTCCTCGTCCTCGTCCGCATCAGAATCTCTCTCTAGGGGCTGGAGAGAGGTCCGTGCATGTGTTTGGGGTCCAGGCTGGCCTTCCCTTGCCTTACAATACATAACATACCGCTTTTTCCGGGGCGAAGGGACCTCCTCATCAATGCTGGTTATTTCCTCCTCAGGCTGCACATAATCCCAATCCTCCACATCATCATCTAGTGGAGAATCACTATCTCCAGTGAAGGCATCCAGGGCGGATTGTATTTCGTCCTCAGAGAGACCTTTACACGCCATGTCTGACCTGGGTCACTGCTAACAGGTGAGTGACCGAGACAAGGGTGTGCACAGATCACACGGGGTCTGGGAGGCTGCCCGCCTGGTGGCAGGTAGGGGAGGCTTGGCTAGGTGGGCGAATCGAAAATCTCGCGTGAATTTTGAAAATTGTGCAAATTATGGACTTTGCAATTGCGGCGCGTTAAAGTACGTCAACGGGATTGGCAGTGACAAAACGTGAGGACGTTAAAGAATGTCGACGGGACGCCGTGGGTTAATAAGCTAAAAGACATCTTTCAGAGAGCCATTGTGCCAAGGGTTCTCCCCTCCATGCCTCGGCGATTGGAGGTGACTCTTGCCAGGCTTTGCATTGGGTGCTCTCAGCTAACACATGAGTTCCTGATGAGTGGTGGAACGCATCTGTACTGTGGTGATTGTCTTGTTCTCTTTATTGTCCATCACTTGCTGGTTGAGTCTCCAAGTTTTGGGGACCCCTGTCAGAGATTACTCCATGCGCATAAGGAGGCAGATGGTGCCTGCTGTCTGTCCTAGATGCTTGAAGGAGCCTCTGGTGATTTTATTGATGTTTTTAATTTTCTTCAGCAGGCGAGCCTCCTTCCACTTTTATAACTAATTGATGTACTTTTGTTATTTTTAGTGTTTTATTCCTGCTAATGGGAATGAACTTTATTTTGCATTTGCACTTTTGATTTGCAGCGTCTTTTACCTCGTTGTTAGAGGGCATATGACCCTGGCAGATGGACTGCCATATTTGAATTATATTTAATCAGTCAATCGATAAACCTTATGGTTTCGTATCTCTTGTTGCTATGTGTGCTCCAACTAAGATGGCTAATCTTGAAGAGAAGGGCTGGTGCTGTACTAAGCTTGACTCCGATGTGGATCGGTGCCTTTCATATGATACACTCTTAGTGCTGGGTAACTTCAGTATACTTACTGGAGCTGACAGGAAAGGTTTCAAGGAATGTGTATGTGTCCATTGCTTTTGAGTCAAGAAATCCAGTAGTTCTTACCTTCTAGATTTTGCAGTGTTCTGTAAGTTGATAATTACTGGATCCTGGGTCCAGCACACAAGGCTTTACTGCTGAACTTGTTATTCCATTGCAGGAGGGGTTGCAAAGGAGATTGACCACATTTTTGTTAGTAATCACTGGAGGACCCTTCAGAGCTGCAGGGTTATCAGGAGTGCAAAATTCTTTGCTACTTGTCACAAACTTGTTACTGCTTTGAGGCTAGAAATAATAACTGAGAGATGCTCAGGATGTTTGCAAAAACTGTTCAATCTTGAGAAATTCAGGTATTATGAGTGTGCTCATGAGTATGCTCTGGCAGTCTTAAACCAATATGAAGTACTCAGTACTGTTAAGGACCCTATTGAATGATCGAATGCCTTTCAGCATATTACCCACACTGTAGCTGATCAGCTCGCTGGAGAGCACTCAAGATCAAAGGGGGGGGGGTTGTCTTCCCTGGGATACTTGTTAAAACTGAGGAGAGTCATGCTGCCAGAACGGCTGGGGGTCAGGAGCAGAACAGACTTAAGTCTCAGTGGGCATGAGTTTTGCTGAGATGGGAGAAGGAGAGGTATGTCAGAGAAATTGCTGAGGGAGAGTGGGGGAGGGTCGTTTTCATACTAATGACCTTCAACCTGCTTACCAAGCCCTGAAGAAGCTCCACCTCAGACCCTCCTTTCAGCTTAACTTGGGTCAGACACTGGATGGATGGCTAGAGTCGGGAGTGATTATGTAAAGGGCTTGTTGGGCTGAATACTTTGAGCATCTGTCTATGACTGAACTTCCCAGTGGATCGCTTCTGTCAGCTGCTATACAATCAATGACTGCTTTTCCATCAGTTAGCGATACTGTGCCTTTCCTAGCGGAAATCAAGAAGGCAGTGGATAGGTTGAAAAATGGCAAAGCTGCTGGTGTTTGGAATCCCAGTGAAACTGATCGAAGCTGGGGGTGAAGCCACGATCACGGTATTATATGTAGGCATAAAATTCGTTTGTCAGACTGGGACCATTCCATCAAATTGGACAAGGGGTTTAGTAACCCCTCTTTGGAATGGGAAAGGACATCAGTATAATTTAAATAACTACCAGGGTACAGCAGTTCTCAGTGCACCAGGCAAGGTTCTTGCTCACATTCTTCTGATGTTTATCCAGGACCATCTGCTAAAGTTTCAGAGACCTGAGCAATCCAGATTCTCGCTCATAGTGTGTTGTTCAGCGCATACTAGCTCTTCAAGTTCTCGTAGAACACCACCTTGAGTTTCGACGAGGTCTGCTTGAACTTATGTGAATGTCAAGATGTTTGACTCAGTAGATTAGGAGGTACTGTGGGAACCCTTGTGACTCCATGGGATCCCCAGAAGATTTTCTGACTGACCGCTGGCCTGTATTCTAACACACATAGTTTTGTCAGGTGAAGAGGAGGGACATCCAACTTCTTCCTAGCAAGTACTGGAGTAATACAGGTATCTGTTCTTGCACCCATTCTTTTAAATATATGTATGGACTGGGTACTTGGCCATGCTGTAAGTTGAAGTAATTGTCGAGTATCAGTTGGCAGTTTCATACTGACCTGGGCATTGTTGTTGATGCAGTTATCCTTGCAGTGTTGCTGGGAATACTACTGAGTGCCCTTGAGGAATTTCATGAGAACACGAAGCAGTTGGCATTAAAGGTCTCCTGGGCTAGTATCAGGGTTCAGGCATTAGATGGCTTATTGTATGAAGCAGGACAATCTACTTGAGCACGTGATGAGAATATGGAAGTCTTGGAAAGATTCACTTATTTTGGCAGTGTAGTAAATAACAATGGTAGGTCAGATCATTATATTTCTAGCCACATTGGCCTGGCCAATGGGGTTTTCAGTTCACTCAGTTTAGGTATTTTGTGTTATCATTATTTGTGTAAATTGAGTAAAGTTCGCATCTTCAAGGCACTTATGCTTCCTACCTTACTCTGTGACTGTGACACATGTATACTAATCAGTGACTTCAAGCAGCAAGTTGACTCCTTTGGTACTAAGTGCCATCAAAGGATCATGAGATCTGGTATGTCTGGGTACATAATGAGTAACTATTCCATAAGACTGAGTCGAGACCCATAGCCCGCAAAATAGATCAGTGCCAATTCCATTTATATGGGGATACTGCCTACTTTCCTGTGCTAGGCCCTGTCAGTGGGTGATCTGTGAGAGAGTTAAACTAGGGTGAAGGAAACAAGGGGAAGGCCATAGAACTCATGACTTGAGCATGTTGATCATTCATGTAAAGAGATTGTTTGAAAAGATTTCACTTCCTGGAGGGTTGCATGAAGGGACCCCTGTGGGTGGAGTCGGAGGGTGAGTGAGTCTATGCGTTCTATGGTATTTACCTTCCCATGTTGATGATAATAATGATGAATCAGAGCTCAAGGTCACAGTACACTGTCAGAATACCACCCGTGTATTTATATGTATGACGAAAGTACCTGAAGCACTTTTGCTCTGCACTCAGCCAAAATCAGTAAAAACTCTGAGGATTTGACATGGGGTACATCGATTTATTTATTTATTTTTTTTTAACAATAGGTTATAGGTTAAGGACACATGCCAAGTTCAGCTTAAACGTTTTATGTGATTTTGACCAAAATTGGGAGAAGGGTTCAGAGTATGGCAAGGGCAAAAGAATTCAGTTTTCAAAACAATCAGGCAAAAGACAGGGTACACCATCAAGATCACACAGGAAGGTCAACTTACTTGTGAACCGATATGAACTGTTAGTGGAATGGTTAAGGGTTACGAAGAATTGTTCGAATGTAACAGAAGTCGGTTGAAGGTTGAGTTCATGAGGCACTGTCGACTGTTTGGACCTTAGACCAGTCGTTGGATGAGTGAATTTGACAGCTTGTTAGTGTGAATAGTTATGCAGACGCAAGTGGATATACTGGGCTTATTTTCACTAGACAGATCATGGGCCACTTCGCAATGGGACAATGGCCCAAATGAATATAGTTTTCGAACCACCACCACCACCATAATCATGAAGACTACTACCACCAGTACCACGACCACAGCTACCACCATCAGCATCACAGCTACCATCATTATCACAGCTACCACCACCACCACAACTGCCAGCACCACCTTCAGCTAACAGCTAGCACCACCACCACCACAGCAGCTACCACCACCATCTTCACCATCACAGCTACCACTACCACCACCATCACAGCTGCCACCATTACCACCACCACCACTATCACAGCTACCACCACCACAACCACCACATTCAATATCACAACTACTACACACACACACACACACACACACACACACACACACACATGTATTGCATATTAGATTCAGGAAGAGGAAAAATTACAATTTTCCACCTTCATTGGTTATATAATCTTCACAAAGTAAGTATTGTGTACATGCTTCATAAAATTCTCCCTCACTCGTGTCATCAATTGCTCAGGCCTCTAAATTCTTTCTTTCTGGAGGTAATATCTAAACAACCATTGTCCTCAGTAGGAGATTTTTTTTTTTTTTAAATAAAACACAAATAAATTTTAGCAGTCAATATACCGTATAGCACCGTTGAGTGGAAAGCGCGACAGAGAACAATATACAATAGAACGTGAAGGAAGGCCTAAAGGAGAGTGTTCTGAATGTAAGCAACACTGATAACTGTTGAAAAGTGTGGCAGTAACAGAGGCATGTGGCTGTGCTTAATTACTCTCTCTCTCTCTCTCTCTCTCTCTCTCTCTCTCTCTCTCTCTCCTACATCCTTTTTTGATATTTTTCCTGTCTTTCTTTCCTTCCTTCTTCCCTCCCTTCTTCCCTCCCTTCCGACATATTCCCTCCCTCCTATTCTACCTCTTCTTTCCCATTCTTCATTTTCCGTCTCTTCCCTCATTTTCCCCCCATTGAAGGGGATCACCTTGATGTGGTGGCTGGGCTTGGAGAGTGGTTGGCAGTGCCACCTACTTTAGAGGCCTGCCGACCTTTGTAGGGTTTGGCATTTGTTGGCCACGTGAACCAAGCACCCCCTACATCACTGGTGGATGAGGACTGCTGGTGATGTTAGTCCCTGCCCATTTGCCCTCTCGGCCGGGACTGTTGCCTCCCCGCATGTTTTCTGTGAGTGGCGTCCTGTAATGCTGGGAAACAAGAGTCCTAGGGGTTGAGCGATGCTGCACAATGTGCCCTGCAGCCAGCAATACACCTCTTTGGTCCCTTATTCTGGCTAGATGAGTGGCCTGGTTGGGCATGACCAGGTCAATCGGGTGATCATGCTTTCGCTAGGGTAAAGTGGGCACTGGAGGGCCTGGTGGCTCCTATCGCCCTGGTGTCATCCTTGTCTAGAGGCCTTAGTGGTTACCTGCATATACTCTCCTGCTACCTCTGAGGTTGCCAGTGGTGTTGCCCTTGGGATGTCACCTCCCCTTGTTTGGCTCCATGGTGGGTGGAGGGGTGGGGGAATGTACAATTTGCTGTATAAATGGATTTTTTAAATACAAAGAACCCTCCTGTTGACGATTCTGCACCTATCACCGGCCATTCTTCAGACTGTCTCCTTATTGGCACTCAGGAGCCTTTCCAGGCCCCACATGAATGTCGTCCTTTGCCCCAGCGTTCAGCTGGGACTGGGAGACGTTCACGTCGGGTTGGTGCAGCTCTGGGGTTGGTCCTGGACGAAGTGGTGTCCACAACATACATGTAGTATCTAGTGCTGAAGCTCTCTGTGGGTAGGTCAGTGCTAGATATGGACATATTTGATCTGCACCGTACCACTGTTTCCGCTTGTGGATGGGAACCCAGGATATCTACTTAGGCGGATGGAAGCATCCTTCCTGAGGTGTTCTCCCCAGAGGAGAGTTCCCAGCTGCTGGCTTTGACATCCGTTTCTGGTGCCAGTGTTTTCTGTGTCCCACACACTACAGTCAACCAATGTAAGGGTGTAGTATTGTTGCATGATCTCCTCTGATACTCAGAGGAAAGACTGTTGAAGGAACTGCGGTTGTCTGGTGTGGTGAGGGTTGAGTTGTTCCTAACTTTTGACAGATTAACGTTGCCTGCATCTGTGAAACTGGCATGCCTATCACTTTCCGTGAAGCTGTATGTGCCACCTCCAAAGCACTGTTTCCACTGCCAGGGGTATGGGCATGTTAGTTGATTTTGCTGCCCTGCACAGGGTGGCCTTCCTGGTGTTTGTGTCACCTGTGGCGGCCCAAGTCATACCAGTGATAATCCAGGACGCTGTTAATGCTACCACTGTGTTGGTCCTCATGCTGTATCATCTAGAAACTCCTAGATACTGCCAGTAAAAGGAGATCTTGACCATTCACACTTGTGAGAAGATTTCATTTCCAGAGACAAGGAAGAGGGCCCAGACTCTCTTCTTTCAGCCGGAGGTTACTTATGCTTCTGTCCTTTCTGGAGCATCTGTGCATCACTGTAAGTCCCAAAAGCTGCCTTGACCCTGTAAAGTGCCCATTTCCACATCTTGTGATCTGCAGAATGCTGTCCTCAGAGTTAGTAATGCACCTGAGAATGGTGCTCGCCCACCCACTACGACTGTTTCTGCCCCCACTTCAGTGGCTGACAGTTTGCACACTTTTGTGGTGATGGCAGATGTACACACTGATGTGCCTACGTGACTCCTCCCGCCTTGTGCAGTAAGCATGAGGCTCCGTCTGTACCCGACAAACGTCACCATGGTTCTTCAGAGTCCTCTGAGCCTGAAGATTGGCGACATAAGGTCTCTCTTGTCGAACCTTGTGTCGACAGCTAACCTGTTGCCTCTGCCATGGAGGCTGAGGGGTCTAGCAAGGTGGAAGCCACACCTGATGACTCAGTCTCCATTGTCGAACCTTGTGTCGACCTCTCTCCTGTTCCATCTGCTGGGGAGGCTGAGGGGTCTAGCCAGTGCAAGCTGCAGCTAATGGTTCACCTGGGGTCAGGTCTCCACCTGGGGATGGTGTTGGACAGACCATTGGTGCTTCAGTTCTGAAACGTTCAATGTCATCCTCACAGGGCTCTAATCCTGTGGATATTCCTTCCACTTCTAGGGCTCCTGATTTTGCCACTGGCCATCCTACATCACCCAGGGTGGCCTTCAAGCCACTTTCCAAGCCAAGTGTTACTCTACCTCAGAGGAAGAGTGATATAAAACTTTCCTCTTCCTTGTCCTCACGTTTGCCCATTGATGTTCGACATAATGGGCGAGTTCTTGGTGATGGGCAGTCTCTTCCCAAGGGCCTTCCTAAGCATTAATCCAAACCCGCTCACTTGTCAGCAGGTGTACAGGCCTGCACTTAATCATCCCTCCATTATGGGTTCTGTCATCCAGTGGAATTTTCGAGGTTTACGTGCTAGCTATGAGGAACTGCATCATCTTGTTTCTCAATTTACTCCTCTATGCATGTCCATCCAGGAGACCATGGTAGGTGATGTTGTTCCTTCCGGTCTTTCTGGCTACTATGCTTTTTATTTTGATCCTGTGGTGGGGCAAGGTCGTCATTGAGGTGCTGCTGTCTTCTTTCACCAGGATATTCCATACAGTCATCTGAACATCTCCACTTCCCTGCAGGCTGTTGCTGTCTGGATGTTTTTACGTCAACAGTATACAGTTTGCAGTCTTTATCTTCTTCCTAGTGCTACTGTTGAAAGGGCGGATCTGGACCTTATTCATGGCCTTCCTTCTCCTTTTCTGTTCCTAGGAGATAGGAATGTTGACTGTCCATTATGGCGTAACAGTGAAGCCAACCATTGAGGTGTTATGCTGGCCTCATTAGTGGAAGATAAGGAGTTGGGCATTTTATACTCCATAGCCAGACTTGAACTTTTACTGCCATTGATTTGTCCTTATGTTCAGCTGATGCTGTTTTAGATTTTACCTGGGCTGTGTTGCCAGACCAGTATGGCAGTGACCATTTTCCATTACTCATAATTGCTAGTGCAGGTGGACCTTAGCCTCGTCTTCCTCACTGCCTTCTGGATAAGGCTGACTGGTCACTTTTCAGGGAATTAAGTTCCATTGCCCTTTCTGTCAGTGAGTTTGGTTGTCTTACTGAGGCAGTGTCTTATCTCAGTGACGTGTTGCAATCTGCAACCCTATTATCTATTGGAAGAACTAGGGGTCAGTTTCCTAAATGTCTGATTCCTTGGTGGAACTCTGAGTGCAGTTTCACAATCAGAGCCAAATGAGTCGCCTTCTCTCGACTTTGTCGTCACCGTGGAGATCCTCAGAATATGATGGCATATCGGAGGGCACGAGCTCATATGCAGCGGGATTTAAAGGAGGCCAGGCCACACATTAATCCTGGAAGGGTTATGTTTCTTCCATCAGTTCGAGGACTTCCCTCACTCAAGTGTGGAACCACATAAGGAAAATTTCAGGAAAATTTACTGTTCCCTCCCCTCCTCTTTTATCTGCAGCAGGTGGAACTGTGGCTGATCCTTTCACTGATGCAGAGTTGTCTGTTGATCATTTTGCCAGCATGTCATGGAGGGACGCAGATTCACCTTCGGCTCGTTAACTTTGGTGCCTAGAGCCTCATGGTCTCACTTTTGCTTCTTCTGGGGGAGTTTGTTATAATGCCCCCTTTTCCATTACAGAACTCCAGTCAGCTGTGTTGCAGTGCTTGCAGTGCCATGATTCTTCTCCTAGCTATAATGATATTCCTTATGCCTTTCTGCATCACCTCTCTGATGAGTCCCTTTCGTTTTTGCTATCATTTTTTAACAAAGTCTGGTGTTCAGGTGAGTCTTCAGCTTGTTGGGGTGTTGCTGTAGTTATCCCCAACCCCAGGCCAGGTAAGGACCACCTACAGGTGACAAATAATCAAGCCATTTCTCTGACTTCTTGTGTATGTAAGGTTCTAGAAAAGATGGTTAATGTTAGGCCTGTGTGGTTTTTGGAGAGAAGTGATTTCTTATCCCTTGTCCAGTATTGTTTTCGTATATTGTGATATACCTCTGATGTGCTACTGTCCTTGGAATCTTCTGTGTGTGTGGCTTTCCCCATTAACCAACACCAGGCCTCGGTCTTCTTCGATCTCAAGAAGGCATACAACACTGCCTGCCATCATGGCATTTTACTCTCTCTTCGTGAGTTTGATCTTCGTGGGCACTGGCTTATTTTTGTCAGCATTTTTTATGTAACCATTTTTTAACGGTCTGTGTTGGGGAGTGCTTTCTAATGCCCTTGCACTTGATGATGGGGTACCACAGGGTAGTATCCTTAGTGCTACCCTCTTTACTGTGGCCATCAATTCCTGATGGTGTACGAAGCTCGCTATATGTAGATGGCCTTTCAATTTCATTCACTGCATTTTATAATGTCTTTGATAGAGAGGAAGTTCCAACTGGCTATTAATAGAATTTCTGAGTGGGCTGAGACTTGAGGCTTCAGTTTGTCTTTAACAAAGTAGCTATGCAATTTTTTCATCTTTGGGGGGTGCACCCAGACCCTGACTTGTATCTCTATGGTCGCAGAGTATCCTGTGTGAACGAGACAGTTTCTGGGTCTTCTATTTGATAGACAACTAACTTGGGTTCCTTATATTCATTCTCTTAAGGCAGCTTGTATTAAAGCTTTCAGTCTTTTGAGGGTTTTGGCTCATACCTCTTGGGGTGCTGACCGTCAGATCCTCCTCCTCTTGCACAGGTCTCTTATGCTTCTTATACTTGAATGTGGGTGTGAGGTCTACTCCTCTGCAACAGATGCTCATCTCCAGTTGTTAAATTCTGTGCATCATGCTGGTGTATGTCTGGCAACTGGACCACTCAGTTCATCCTCCATTTTAAGTTTGTTAGTGGATGCTGGTGTCCTCCGTTTTGGAATTGTGTCACCAGCCATTGATGATGAGGTGTTGGTATCATCTTCATCGCATTCTGGACTCAATTTTTTTACCATTGTCTCCCAGTATTCCCCATCGTCTGTTTATGACACCAGTCCTAGTTTCCCGAAACCCTTTGGTTACAGGGTCCAGTCAGTTATGTTAGCTCTCTCTGTTCCAGGACTGGCAGTGTGTTCGCATCGGATCCCGAGGGTGGACTTTTGGCTACTCCATCGTGTGACATTTTGTAGATTCGTTGCTGGTAAAAAGGGCTGGCTTCCCTCTCAGGTGTCCCTCTCACTCTTTATAGAATTTTTTTTTTTTATGCGAGGAAGAAGGAACCAAAGGCTGCGAGCCCACAATTGTTGTTCCTTCCAAGAGAAAAACAAAATACAAGAGAGAGCCAAATTCAAGATCCAATCGTTTCGAGATGCCTGGACACACTGCATTTGAAAAACTGGAGATCATAGGAAGCAGGAAATACAGACAGTGGGAGACAGTTCCAGAGTTGACCTGTTGCATAAATGAAGGACTGGGAGTAACGGTTAACTCTTGCATTAGAGAGTTGGACAGAAAAGGGATGAGAGTTTGCTGCTAGACGGGTGCTATGTGCCCATCGTAGAGGTGGAGAAATGCATGCAGACAGTTTAGAGGAGCAATGACCTTTCAAGTAGCAATAGAAAAGAGATAAAGATGCAACAGTGTGACGAAGAGACAGAGGTTGAAGGGAGTCAGTAAGAGAAGGAGAGTTAATGAGACAAAACGCCTTTGACTCCACGCTATTGAGAATAGCTGTATGTGGGGAGCCTCCCCACACATGAGAGTTGTACTCCACACATGGGCGGATAAAACCCCTGTATAGAGACAACATTTGTGCAGGGGTAAAGAAGGAATGGAGTCGGCTTAGCACACCTATTCTCTTGGAGGCAGATTTTACAAGAGATGTAATATGATCTTTCCAAGATAAGTCCCAAGTAAATGAAAGCCCAGGCATATTCAATGATGATGCAGGATTAAGCTGAATATTATTAAACATTAGTGGGTACACCTGTGGATGATTTTATTGGGTTGATAGGTGTAAAAACTGAGTCTTTGATGCATTAAAAACAATCAGATTATTTTTACCCCAGTCAGAGATACGAGCCAAGTCAGACATTAGGTGTGCTATAGCCTCATCCCTTGTTTGTTGAAGTAACTACTGAGATGGACGTTGCGGGAACCGGAAGGAAAGGTGACGGGTGGAGCCAACAGCATAAGAGTGGATAGGGTTAGATGTACTGCTTAGAAGGTCATTGATGAATAAAAGGATGAGAGTTGGTGATAGGACAGAGCCCTGAGGAGCACCACTATTGATAGATCTAGGAGAACGATGGCTGTCTACAACAGTGGCTATAGAACGACCAGAAAGGAAACTACAGTAGAGATGAAGGCACAGATAGAAGGATAGAAACCGTAAGAGAACAGTTTGGAAATTTAAGATTTATGCCAGACTCGATCGAGAGCCTTTGAGATGTCATGTGCAATGGCAAAGCTTTCGCCAAAGTCCCGAAAGGAGGATGACCAGGAGTCTGAAAGGTAAGTGAAATGATCGCCAGTGGAGCGTCCCTGACAGAACCCATACTGATGATCAGAAAGAATGTTGTGACAGGAAAGATGCTTTACAATTTTTCTATTAAGAATTGACTTGAAAACTTTTGAGATACAGGATGTTAAAGCAGCTGGACGATAGTTAGAGGGTTGGGAAAGGTCACCCTTCTTTGGGACTGGCTGAATGAGAGGAAACTTCCAGCAAGAAGGAAAGGTATAAGTTGATAAAGGCGAAAGAGTTTGCCTAGGCAGGGTGTAAGCACAAAAGCACAATTCTTGAGGACAACAGGAGGGACATCATCAATCCATTTGCCTTATTAGTATTGAGGCCAGCAGTGGCAGAAAATACATCAGCTGAAGAAATTTTAATGTCAGCCATGAGGAAATCAGAGGGGGGAAGTGATGGAGGAACAGCACTGGAATCGTCTAAGGTGGAGCTGGAGGAGAAAGTCTGAGCGAAGAGATCTGCTTTATCAGTAGAAGAAAAAGATACAGAGCCATCAGAGTAGAAAAGAGGAGGGAAGGATGATGAGGTAAAATTGTCAGAAAGGGTTTTGGCAAGGTGCTAGAAGGAGCGGGAGAGTTGGAGAGTTGAGAGTATTTAGTACCGATGAAATTATTTGTAGCAGAGTGAAGAACAGCCTTAGCACGATTACGGGCAGAAACGTATAAAAGATGTGATTCAGGGGTGGGTTGGCTCCGGTACCTTTTATAGACCCCCTCCTTGTTGCAGACAGCATTAGAACAAGCGTGATTAAACCAAGGCTTTCTTGCATTAGTCAGAGGATGTGAGAAGAACATACCTCAACTCGTGAGGGCTCTGTCACTTTCTATACCGACAGACCTAAGACATACTGGAGTAGGCTTTGGTGTTGACTTCCCTTCCATTAGTAGTGGGGGGGTAGCCTCCCTGATATTCTATCTACAGCCCGACGCCCTAATCCCGGAAAGGCTGGGAACAGACGAAACGCCTCCAAGTCGCTCTGTCACCCACCATTTGACTACCCTCCCCCCAGCTCATTCCCCCTTCCGGCATATAGCTCTTAACTCCATCCCTCCATCTCATCCTCGGTCTTCCCCTCCCTCTCCCCCCCTCCGTCGCACCTACATGCACCCTCTTAGTCAGTCGTTCATTCTCCATTCTCTCCACATGTCCAAACCACCTCAATGTATTTCTCCTAATGTTCTCAATCACATCCACATCCACCCCACAACGTTTCTTCACTTCTTCATTCATCAACCTGTCCCTCCATGTCCCTCCACATGCTCCTCTCAAGTAACTCATTTCCACAGCACTCATTGTTGACTTGATTCCTTGTAGCAAAGTCCATGCATCGCTTCCATACGTCATGGCAGGGATCACAATACTATCATGCAGTGACTTCTTAACTTCCATACTCACCTCCCTATTTCTCATCACTGCTTTCAGTGAACCAACAACCTTCCTTCCCTGCTGTACCCTTTCAAGCACTTCATTCCCCGAAGTTCCATCCTTACTCATCACACTACCCAAGTACTTGAATGCACTCACATTCTCCATATTCTAACCACACTGTGCATTCTGTGACTTCATTCCTCTCAAACACCATAACTTTATTTCTGCTTACGTTAACTTACAGATTCCTTTTCCTACACACTGTCCCAAATTCATTCACCAAACCTTGCAGCTCCCATTCATCTTCACTCAACAGTACTGTATCATCAGCAAACAGCAACATCGGAATCTTCCACATCTCACTCTTATTTATTAGAGCCACCCCCACATCCACTGCCCAACCTTGCACCTCCTTTACAACCCCATCCATGTATATATTAAACAGCCATGGAGACATCACACAACCCTGTTTCAGTCCCACATTTAGATCAAAGAACTCACTCAGCTCACCATCCACTCGCACCGTAGCCCTATCTCCCTCGTACATACTCTTCACAGCACTCAACAATTTCCGCTCCACTCCATATATTCTTAATACCTTCCACATATCTTGCCTATCTATTCTGTCATAAGCTTTCTCCAAGCCCATGAAAGCAGCATACACTTTTTCCCTTCTCTTGATACTTCTCCACTAAACATCTTAGAACAAATATCTGATCTACACACCCTTTTTCGTTCCTAAATCCCCCTTGTTCTCCAACTAGCTCCTCTGTTATATGCCTAACCCCATCAATGAGTATTCTACCATATATTTTTCCAGTCACACTAAGAAGGCAAATACCCCTATGATTACCACATACTTCTCCCTCCTTTTTCCTTTGTATAAAGGAACAATTTCTCAATTTCTTACGGGCGACTATTGTGGTGGCGGAGGAAAACGTCCCAGTTTTCTGATTTCTGTTTATTGAACATATAAGTTTATGTACAAATATCCATCACCAATAAAGGGACTCAAACACTCTGGGTACTCCAGTAAAGTGTGCTAAGTAAATTCTCCAAGTTTCTTCCGCACAAAGCGGCTCCTGGTCACACAGCCCTGTCCACTACGAGACGCTCTTGTTTTCTCTCCAGCTCCTGGAATCCTATCCACCTCGTCAACTTCGTTGCTTGGTGGCGTGGCTCATTGAGCCAGAGAAACGTTGTCGCAAACCAAGCTTCATAAACCATACTCTCATAATAAAGGAAACTAAAGGAAGTATACAGATACAGGTAAGTTCTCTCACCTGTACTAATGATAAGGTTGCTTAATATCTTTCACAAGGTTGAATATAAAATTACTAACAAATAGCAGTTCAAGCTAGACATAATTCTTCCTCTAGCTCACTGCTAATAAACCCAAAACCCTAACACTGAGTGAGGTAGTTCGTCTTTTACTCAACTAATGGAAACAAGCGAAATGCTTCAAGTTAACAGCTACAAATACCCGAGGTATATTAAACAAAGTTAGAAATAACCGACAAAACAAAGAACAATAACAAAGGGACAAATGAGTCGTCCTGACACAATTATACCTGATTTCCAGTCCTCTGGAACCCTTCCCTCTTTCCAAGCCAATCTACACAACTTCCATACCCACTCCACTACAATCTCACCCCCATACTTCAGCATTTCACCAGACACTCCATCAATTCCTGGAGCCTTTCCCATCTTGATCTTCTTCATTGTTTCCACTGCTTCCGCCCTACTGATCTCTTCCTCCCTCCTCTCATCTCTTTTTCTCCCAGCCATTCCCCAACCACTTATACTCGCACTGCTTTCACTCTCTACATTCAACAAATCCTCAAAGTGCTCCTTCCGTCTCCTCAACTTTTCTCTCTTCTCCACCAACAATATATTATTGCTGTTTCACTCCCCTACTCTTTCCCTTTCCACACTGCCTTACTTTCATTACCTCCTTCCAAAACAATTTCTTACCCCCCATCCATTTCAGACTCAGATTCCTCCCAAACTCTTCATCCACTTTCTTCCCTGATATTGCTTCGGTATATATGACGGAAGTGACTGCGTTTTATATGCCTTCCAAATAATTTTTACTCTTCCCCAAACTACTTTTGTGATTTTTAGTGACTCCGGTAGTGCTCTCTCTGCACTAGAGTCCTTTAATGCATCCCATCCACTGGTTTTATAGATTTTAGAGTGTTTTTTTCTTCTTGGCCATCGTGTGGATTTCTATTTGGTTCCTACGCATGTTGGTGTGGTGGGCAGAGAGAGGACAGATCCTTTGCTCAAAGCTGCGTCTTCTCGACAGACCCCAACCGACTGCCCACTTCCCAGTTTCGATGTCACACCTTACTTGCGGTATGCGATTCATACGTGCTGGGAGAGACAATGGGATAGTGTTACTCATAATATGCTAAAAGAAATTTTTCAGTGAGAGGTTGTGCCGGGGGTTCTCCCCTCCATGCCTAGGCGAATGGAGGTGGTTCTTGCCAGGCTACACATTGGGCACTCTCGGATTACGCATGGGTTACTGATGATTGGTGGGACTCAACCTTACTGTGATGATTGCCTTGTTCCCCTTACTGTCCAACACTTGCTGGTCGAGTGTCCAAGTCTGAGGGACCTCCGTCAGACTCCTTCATAGGCATCAGGGGGCTAATGGTGCCTACAGTCTGTCCTCGATGCTTAGTGGAACTCCGACGATTATGCTGATGTTTTAAGTTTTCTCCAGAAGACGGGCCTCCTTCCACTTTTATAAGTAATTGATATTTTATAAATTATTCTTTTATTAATTGCAGTGTTTTCATTTCTACTAATAGGTATTACCTTTATTATAATTATGCACATTTCATTTCCGGCGTCTTTTATCTTGTTGTCTGGAGGCATATGACCCTGGCATTTGCACCGCCAGATTTAAATTATGTTCAATCAATCATCCAACCGTCATTTTCCTTCCCTACCTATGTCTTCCCTGCCATGCCCTCTCTCTCTAATGTTTTTATATGTAACTGCAACATTTTACACACACACACACACACACACACACACACACACACACACACACACACACACACACACACACACACACACACGTAAACATTCACCCCTGCGTATAGATTTGACATCTCTGTTCACCTCCATCACCCTTTATTGATAGATCTTTTGCAGGTATCCATTTTTGTTTTTCTCTGATCACCGGTGTTCCGGAATGCAGGTGCCCTTCTATTACCCTCCTTGTGCCCCTTCCTCCGTGCAACATCTACAAGGCTTCTCTGTTAGATTTCTCCCCCAGGCTTCACTCCCAGTTCCCATTCCAAATCACTTTTCAACATACTTTTCCCTGCTCCCCCGACATAACATTCTCCATCATCTTCGAAATTTCCTCCCGGGGGATTACGGAGTAGTAGTTACCAAAACTGAAGTGTACCAAACGACAACTTTACATATGTAGCTGATGACGACACTAATTCTCTGCACACATCATCCTGTGCCTGGACATTATAAACACTCTCTGTTAGGTTATACGATATCTTTAAATCGCTCAGACACCCCCAATTTTTAGAAGGCTCCTAACCTAGCGTCTTTGCACAGAGCCAACACGGGTTGAGGTGGGCGTAGGGTGGGTTATGTTCTCAGCCGTGCATGTGCAGTTGTCGTTAGCACACTTGTGGTCCAGATAACTCATGATCCAATACGCCGGGTTACTTCATGGTCACTCTGCAAGCTACCTCACCTATGACTTTATCTAAAATGCCAGGTAGCCTATATCTTCCGTTGCCGCTACTTTTTAAGGTGAGCTTGTAAAAAAGGACCTCCTGGTGTTTCTTTTCTGACTGATTCCATACAGTTTCTGCCTCAAAATCCCTCTACCTACGTTTCCAACTCCAAAATTTACTCTTCCGTATGACTGCAAGCCCACTCTTCCAGTCTGTAAGGACAGCCGCGTGTCTGTTCTCTGAACTTAGTCGATGGTCCTAATTCCTGTCATCTCTCTCTCTCTCTCTCTCAATAGGATAATGTGGTTTGTACCTCATATAATACATCTAACCAATATCATTCCTCTTTCTCCCGGTTAATATATGTGTGTGTGTGTGTGTCCAGGCAGCCGAACATGAGGTGTGCGTCAACAGTGGGATGTGCGTTGCATACTGTACACAAAACTAGCGTTGCTAGTGTATATAGGTGCAGCACTAGGTGTACTGCTCACACACACACACACACACACACACACACACACACACACACACACACACACACACACACACACACACACACACACACACACACACACACACACACACACACACACACACACACACACACACACACACACACACACACACACACACACAATTTCACACACACACACACACACACACACACATACACACATACACACACACATACACACACACATACACACACACATACACACACACATACACACACACATACACACAATTGCACACACACACACACACACACACACACACACACACACACACACACACACACACACACACACACACACAAAAGCACACACACACACACACACACACACACACACACACAAAAGCACACACACACACACACACACACACACACACACACACACACACACACACACACACACACACACAAATACACACACACACACACACACACACACACACACAAAGAATAAGCACGCTTCTTCCCTTACACTTTTTCCTAAACATACCCTCTGATTTACATAATGTACTCTTGTCTTTTCACTTGTTCATCTGAATCTGCACACTCACTGAGAAGCCCGGTGCCCATAACATGCCACGTTCCTCTCACCTCCTAATGTAGCCCTCAGATCTTGGGAAATTTCTCATGAGCAAAATATCCTTGCGTTAGTGAGACTCAAGCATATGATGCAAGTCAAAGTCAATATCGCATCTAGTCTTAACATTATGCACAGTAAAGTTGTTGTTTTTGTTTTGGTTCCAGTTTCATCTGTATCGTGAAACCGGTTGACTCTAGGCGTATCGACCACGTCTCATGCACTCTGCCATCCTCCTTTGGGGGGATAGGGAAATAGTTGGTGGGCGTTTTACAACCAGGCAGTGGAGCTGCCAGGATATATCAGGGGGGCCTCACAAGAACGCGTCCCTCTTCAGTACAGGGTTGTCGGGTAAACGGTAGGCTGATACACTATTACCCCTACATAACATGACTTCAGATTTTAAAGGTAATGTCGTCTATTTTGACCCACTTGCAAATTCACACACACACACACACACACACACACACACACACACACACACACACACACACACACACACACACACACACACACACACACACACACACACACACACACACACACACACACACACACACACACACACACACACCGCTCGCTGGTGCAGTGGTAAAGTTCCCGCTTGCCAACTGGTGGACGGGAGTTCGCGCCTCGCTCAGGTTGCGAAAAGTTTCACTGACGAAGTGGGTGGTTACTGTCCCCCTCGAGCAAGGGGACGGGTGTGTGCGTGTGTGAAGGTCACAGCCTTGCCCTTAGATCGGACTATATGAGCTCTCAGCTCCCTTCCGGGAGGGTAAAATCTGACTATCACGACCATCAAGTGATCCTGACCGACCCGGTGAATTACACACACACACACACACACACACACACACACACACACACACACACACACACACCGAATCCCTCCACTACGATAACATCTTTTTACTATATCACTAATTATGTCACATAGATTTCCTTCCCCTAGGAAAGGTTTTTAATCTGGACAGGTTATATTTACTAGAGAATAAAATGACCTCTTTTCTTAACGTATCTTCTAAGGGTAGGTAATCAAACTGTGGAAGTATGATGAAAATGTAAAAGGTAAACAGTTAAGATTTAATGTCACAGTCATCTCTCAGAGGATGCAGCGTTAGGTAAAAGACTGATTATATGACAAGGACCCCCCATTCTATGCGACTGATGGCAGCCATCCAACCTCCATCCCCTTCATCACTCACATTCTTCTCATTATTTTTAAACAGAATAATATAGTGCAGAGCTGCATACCGAAAATACTTTATTAACGGTGAATAGATTACAGAATTAATTACAAGTTATGGATGTTTTTAGGGTGCAGGTGAAATGATCAGTGACTTGCTTGCCTACGGTACCGTACATAACTGGTAGGCTTTTGCGGCTCACATCAGATTATACTGTATTTCTTTTTAAGAATATGATGGAGGAATCAATGACTGAGAGTCAGTATGCCATTCCCAAACAAGAATATTGAGCAAAAGAGGGCCAGAAAATTGTGTAGACATTTCGAAACCTCCGTACACGGTGGGGATATATGCCGGTATCATTATTTCCATATTTCACCCTGACACAACCATAGCACGAAATTCTGATGGGTGGAAATTTTCTTCAGTTACTCTGTCATAATATATTTTGGGGCGAGCTTAGTGTGTGAAAACTGTGAAATTATTGTAGTGTTTAGTAACGCTGGTGATGTGTTGATGGCATGTTGCTCTGTGCTGCTCCAGCCTCAATCATAATATGAATTTCTTTACCACCTGAATAATTGGTCGGAATGAAATTCGGTAATTAGTATATACTGTTTGTGGTATAAAAATGATGAGGATATGCTGTGTTTTTATAGCTGGTTGTTTATTAGGATAACATGTGAATTCTATCTGTCTGTCTATTGCCAGACGCCTTAATCCCATAAGGGGTGGTTACAAACAAATAGCCTCCATGTCGTCCTGTCCTCCGCCATCTCATTGCCCTGCTCCCAGCTCACACACCCCTCTCTCATATACCTCTCCACTCCATCCCTCCATCTCATTCTTGGCCTCCCCCTCCCTCTCACCCCCTCCATCTCACTCATTTACACTCTCCTCGTCAGTCTCTCGCTCTCCATTCTCTCCAAATGTCCAAACCACCTCGGTGTGTTTCTCCTAACGCTTCCTATCACATCCACATACACACCACAACGCTCCTTCACTTCCTCATTTGTCTGTCTGTCTCTCCTTGTAACTCCACATGCTCCTCTCAAATAACTCATCTCCACTGCTCTCACCCTTGACTTCTGTCCTTTCAACAAGGTCCAAGCTTCACTACCATATGTTAGAGTTGGCATCACAGTACTGTCATGTAGTAGCTTTTTCACTTCCATGCTCACTTCCCTGTTTCTTATCACTGCTCTCAAGGAACCAGCAACATTCCTTCCCTGTTGCACCCTTTCAAGCACTTCATCCTCCAAAGTTCCATCCTTACTCATCACATTACCCAAGTACTTAAAAGCACTCACATTTTCCATTCCCTGCTCATCCAGCCTTACTGTACATTCACTGGCTTCATATCTCTCGAAGACCATAATTTTACTCTTCCCTGCATTCACCTTTAGATACCATTTTTTACACACTTTCCCAAACTCATTCACCAAGCCTTGCAGCTCAACGTCGTCTTCACTTAACAACACAATATCACCTGCAAACAACAGTACAGGGAGTTTCCAATCATGTGAATTACTTTCTTATAATATTTTGCATCAGTTTTTGCTCACAACATAAGCATTTTGAGAACTATGGGAAAATAACGGAATTGGTGAATCTGTACAGTGAACAAGGTATGTTTGTGAAAAAACTTACTTAGCTCCTTTAGTCAGTTCCTTTTCCTGAAGGAACTTCACCATTCCCGCACTTCGAATACCATGTAATGGTTGCTGCAAGAAACTTGATGATTTTTGGTTATAAGATAGGAATGAATCTCTTTGGTTACTAGTCACGTCAATCCTCCATTCTGGAACATCTGGTCATCAGATGAACTGAAAGGATTTTGGGACCTTGGCCAGTCTGGATAAAACGGTCTATGCCAGCACGTATTGTGTGGAAAAATAACTGCTGGATTATGTGGCTGGTTTGTATTATGATATCAGGAAACATGTGATGGAAAGAAGAAGGATTGTGTGGTGTCCCCTTAACTGTTCAGTAATTATATGAGTTCATGAACGATTAGAATGAAAGTGGCAAAATAGAGGTCGAGCTGTTGAAGAATGATAACATGAATAGCTATCTGGTATAATCTATGCAGAATTGCAAATTCAGTCACACTCACACACTTACTCGCGCGCGCAGGTGTGTGTGCGTGTGTGTATGTGTGTATGTGTTCTTACCCCATTGTTCTTACCTTTTTGTATCTTTTTAGGAATGGGTCAAGCTCGTACTGTCCCTTTATTAAACCATTTTTATCATACATATCCTTAAATTTATTAATTGTTTTGGCGCACACTATTTCATTTGGTGTGTGTGTGTGTGTGTGTGTGTGTGTGTGTGTGTGTGTGTGTGTGTGTGTGTGTGTGTGTGTGTGTGTATTTAGTGCAATCAGAACTGGAAAATATGATTTTGATGAAACTTGACGGGATGGTTGAAATTTGGTTTGAGATGGGACAGTTTCATTTTTGTGTCGATTGAATTTTTTTCTGAAATATTGAGGTGTTTTGGCCCCAAATAATTATCCCTACTAGTGTTACGTTATGCGTAAACAGAAAATGTAGAGGGCCATTTCCGTGGATATTCATGCATCCCTAGAAGACCATGTGCTCTGTGCCTTATAGAGCTGCACATCACATATTCCAACGCGAAACTGGGTTGTGGAACGACTGTCATTTGGAAAAGTGTTGACTGGCCAGGGAAGGCCACAAGTGACTCGTTCCGTTATAATATTCTTTGTTGTGCAAGTTATATCTCTTTTAATATGAAATAGATTGCATCAGTAATATAGAGAATAACTGAATTATTAAAATGTTATCCTTGTGACTAGAACCCCATGTCGACCCCTATTTATTTACTCTTTCACTAAACCTTTGACATTTTGAACCCACTGTTTCTGTCACAGTAGTGAAAAATTATAGTTACACACATACCGATGTTGCCATCTATACAGTTATATCCTCAATTATACTTACAAGCAGTTGTAGTCAAGCAGCCATTGATTATAAGTTTTGTCTGCAGTCACTCATTCATTTGATCAGCTACATTTAGGAAATCCACTCTGAAGATGCAGTTATTGTTAATCACTCAATGATAGTAACTCTGTATTCACATATCCATAATCAAACAGCCATTGTTAACGTCATTGTAACTCATTTAAAATCATGCATTCGGTGTCGGACGAACTGTATTTGCCACAGGTTTATAAAATGTTGACTATATAGATACAGAATACACAATAGCTTTTGTAAAGCTGGTCGGTTTATATGCCAGGAGCCTTTATTACATGAGCCTTAGTGAAGGCAAACGTGGATACTACCAGATTAAACGTGTGTGTGTGTGTGTGTGTGTGTGTGTGTGTGTGTGTGTGTACAGCATCCCTGAGTACATAGGTGTTAGTACTGATGGTAGTGTCAGTCTTACTGAAAGAAAACTTTGCGATAGATTGTCCTTCCAACAAGTTGATTTTTTTTTTTTCAGGTTCATCTATCTCTCTCCAGAGAGTGTTAATGTTTCATGATGGTAATATCTAATAACTCTAATTCGGAATGTCTCTCCGTAATGGAATAAACCGTCTAGAGCCACAAAGAACATCATAAAACCAGGTGTTGTCCTTACCCTGGATTAATCCCT